>NW_023270426.1:21127096-21130973 GCF_011800145.1 Mirounga leonina
CTGTGTGAAGGAAGCACAGGACTCAGGTAAAGTCCAGCGTTGTCCCTGGAGAGACAGGGTTTCTGCAAGTATCTAACAATCTGCAGCTGCTCACCTAGGACAGTCTACCAGGTGCCACAGAAGTCCGTAGATACAGGTAGAAACTTTTAAGGAATTCCTAATTGTTGGGTGTGGGCTACATTAAGAGTGTGACTCCCGGGCATAGGAGAGGTTTGCGAACTCTTACCTTGTGTTTTTCTCAAGAACCCTGCCCACCAGGTGTTCGGCTCAGTGCTGGCTGGCGGAGGCAAATGGCAGACCCCGTTGAAACTCCACTGAGATCCATCTCCACAAAAGCCTTCTTCTTTCTTAGGCATAGCAACGAAAACTGTAACCGCAGTGGGTTGGAGGCAATCCATCGCAGCTGGGTAAGGGGGAAGTGCAAGGAGGACAGGCATAGGGCACATCCCACCACTGGGATTGGAGGAAGGCAAGACCACTGGTGAGGCCACACCCCAGCTCAGGTGCACAGGGAATGCCCACAACTGAGACTCAGACATCTCCATTCCCGCGTCTCCCACCACCACACTACCCAGTGCGAAGAAAGAAATCCCAGTGGAATACACACGGGAGAAACACAAGAGAGATTTGCTCTGAGAAGCTGGGTAAAGGGGAGGCCTCATGTCAAGAAGGGAGCAGACACCTAGAAAAACACTCCACAGCAAGGTGGGCCTATTCATGATGGAAATAAGTTTAGTAGGTTCCTAGCTGGTGTGTCTTTAATAGGTATATTTCTATTTTGTCTTTTTGCCTTTTGTTCTCCTTCATCAAGTATTAGTAATTAACGTTCTTGTTATTACTTGCCACATATTTTTATCCCTTTATTTTCAACCTTCCTGTATCATTTTTCAGATAGGCTGCTTATAAAAGCTCGTGACTGAGTCGTTGTTGGTATTTGCTGTGGTGATATTTTATAAATGCCTCTTTGAATCCCTCCAGAAATGGATCCTTTGAGGGTTGAGATAGGATCATAACCTTGGTAAAGCAGCTTGTTGGGCCTAATCCTCTGTTAGAGCATTTCCTTTAGCTTTTTTTTTTAATTTTTTTTTTTTTTTTTTTTATTCATGAAAGTCAGAGAGAGAGAGAGGCAGAGGGAGAGGGAGAGAAGCAGGCTCTCCGCCCAGCAGGGAGCCCGATGTGGGACTCGATCCCAGGACCCTGGCATCATGACCCGAGCCGAAGGCAGACATTTAACCATCTGAGCCACCCAGGCGCCCCTCCTTTAGCTTTTATATTCTCTCTTTACATGGGCACAACCTTTGTAATAGCCACCACTATGAAACAGCTTCTTGTAGTTAGGAGTGCTTAGGGAAGGAGACTGTTGAAGAGCCTCCTCCAGATGATAGACAACAGGTTCATGTTTGGGCTTTCCAAGCAGAGAGGCTCTCACTGAGGATTTAGCCAATTCGTAAAGAGGTGCTACAATCTCAGAAAAATACAGCACCCATTGTCTGCAATATCCAGTTAAAATCAGAGTCCCCTCCATTGTCATTTGTGAGGAGTCTAAGATATGTTTCAGTATAGCCTTCAGTCTATCAGGAAAGAGTACTTTCCTTCTTTAGGTAGGTCATGCCCTAAATAATAAATTATTTGACAGAATTTAAATTCGGCTTTTAAAACTTGATGTCCCTTTTCTCCTAAGACTGAGAGCAAGTGAGTGCATCCTTTTCCATAGGTTTCCTTGTCCTCTGCACAAAGTAGCAGGTCATCTACATGTTGTATCAGAACTGAATCACAAGGGGACCTGGGGTCTTTTAAGTCTCGACTGAGGACCTGGGACATGGAGGAGGGGATGTCAGTGAACCCTGAGTGCATGACTGTCCAGGTACCCTGTTGCCCTCCCCAGATAAAGGCAAAAGGGTATTGACCATCCTGGTCTAGAGGCACCTTGAAAAAAAGTCAGCTAATTTCTACAGTGAAGCAAGTGGCTTCAGGAGGAATTGATGGCAGCATGCTATTTGGGTCAGGTACTTCTGGGAAGCAAGGGATCATAATTTTGTTGAGAGTCCTGAGTTGTTGAACAAATGGATATCCCCATCCATTGGCTTCTTTCCTGGCAGGATAGAAATGTTACAAGGACTAGGATAGGTTATGAGAAGACCGCCTTTGGACATAAGGCTTCCGAATAGATTGGATCCTTTTTCTTTGCTTCTGGATTCAAAGAATATTGCAGAAGTTTAGGTAATGGTGGTGTGGTAGGGTCCACTTGAACTTTTACATATTCTCTCCCAATTATTTTGTCTATTATATGCAAAATGTTTAGCCCATAGAGTGTCAGGTACAGTAACAAGATCCCTATTTGTGATATGCATTAAACATAATGGAGGGAGCACCGGGATGGCTCAGTGGGTTTAAACATCTGACTCTCTGTTTTGGCTCAGGCCCTGATCTCAGGGTGGTGAGATCGAGTCCCATGTGGGGCTCCGTGTTCAGTGGGGAGTCTGCTTGAGATTCTTTACCTCTGCTCCTCCCTCTGCATGCATGTGCTTCCTCTCTCTCTCTCAAATAAATAAATCTTTAAAAAAAAAACACACACACAGTGGAGGACGCAAAGGTATATCTAGAGCAGACACAATTTGATTATGAATAGAAAAGTCCCCTAGAGCCTGAAGAAATAGTCCCTCTGGTGTCTATTTGATTTTACAATTCAATTTGCTAAGTAAGTCTTTCATTAAATTTTCACAGACACTATCTCACAGCAGGAAGAAATGTTTCTCAGTCAAGGACTCAAGCATTAGGCTGAGGGCTTGGAGATAGGGAAAACCTGTTATTTGATAGTTATCTGAAATACGCATGTGTGCCTGTGTGCCATGTTCACTCAGAGGAAGAGGTTGAACAAAGGTGGCAGGATTTAATGCACACAGGGTAACACCATATCTCTTTTAACGTGATTAGCACCAGGAGTTGATGAGGATGACTATCCGTGTATAGTTAATTCTCTTTGTTTAAGGAATGTGTTTTGAGTTTAGCTAAACTACTCTATAGTGTTGCTACCCTGGCATCTTTTTTGTGCGGCCAGTGGCCTGAAGGGGCCTTGAACTGAAGCCCCTCCCTCAAGTGCACACCCTAGATAGCAGCCCACAGAGTCACAAATGAAGGTGAAGTTCCTAGTTTGACTCCCTCAATGGCCCTTGTGATCACCAGTCTCCCCTGCCTCCCAGGACCTTCTGCTGTGGGCCCCTTAGATTAGCTCCCTGAGAAGCTTAACAAAACCTCCCTCTTTTTGGTTCTAACCTTAGCCTTAGCCTAGGAACATCAAAGTGGTCCACCGTACACCTTAATACAGGCATGGCCCCGGTGCTGCCCCCCACCCCCGCCTGCCCTGCATGGCCCCAGGAATTGTGCCTTGTACTTCTCCAGGACCCAGGAGGAATAAACCTCTCTTTTTCAATTCCATTGTGGTCTTTTGAACTGAGGCACATCATCTGACCTGCTGGGACTCGACTACACAAGTGTTAATTTAGCAAAGTCACAACAGTATGGCAGGACACTGGGCAACTTTCCCTTCCTCGGAGTCCCTAATGAAGGGATTTTTTCTCTGTATTGGTTTTTCTTTTATAAGATGGGACAGTCTGTTCTCCAGTGTTCTTCTGTTAACAATATCCACAAGCGTCCTGGTCAGTAGGTGGTTGGTTGGGGTGTGGGCGACCTAGGCGTTGGGTCTGTAGGGTTAGTTTACTCTGGGTCTCATCTTATTTTTGTTCTAAAGTCCTATCAGGGGCGCCTGGGTGGTTGGTTAAGCGACTGCCTTCGGCTCAGGTCATGATCCTGGAGTCCAGGGATTGAGTCCCGCATCAGGCTCCCTGCTCAGCGGGGGGGGGGGGGGGGGGGGGGGGGG
>NW_023270426.1:21131073-21199751 GCF_011800145.1 Mirounga leonina
GGGGGGGGGGGCTGCTTCTCCCTCTGACCCTCTTCCCTCTCGTGCTATCTCTCATTCTCTCTCTCAAATAAATAAATAAAATCCTTAAAAAAAAAGGTCCTATCAAAATGTTCTGCCGGACGTTGTAGTTGAGCTCACAGGGTTTTCTTATTGTAAATTCTGTTTTTGAATTAGGTCTTCAGTTTCAGGTGTGACTCTGTTGACCAAATAGGATGAAAGGCCTCTGCTCCATTCGCAACTTTAACTCATTTTTTTTTCTTTTTAAAGATTTGTTTGTGGGGGGCGGAGCAAGATGGCGGAGGAGTAGGAGACCTGGATTTCGTCTCCTCTCAGGAATTCAGCTGGATAGGGATCAAACCATTCTGAACACCTACAAACCCAACAGGAGATCGAAGAAAAGAAGAGCAACAACTCTCTCATCAGAAAAGCGACCACTTTCTGGAAGGTAGGACGTGCGGAGAAGTGAATGCGAGGCGATATTCGGGAGGATAGACGGCGGGGGAGGGGCCTCCGTCGGCCGCTTCTGGCAACTGATAGAAACACGGAGCACAAAATCGGAACTTTTAAAAGTCTGCTCCACTGAGGGACGTCGCTCCGGTGGCTAAGCGGGGGGTGGAACCCTCTGGGACAGTGGGGTCTCGGGACCCTCGGGGTCACAGAAAGACCGGGGGTGCCTGAGTGCGGCAGAGCTCCCAGGTATCGGAGCAGGGAAGCCGGCTGCAGAGGCGGAGCCCAGGCGCGGGCTCTCAGCTCGGGGTGGCCATAAACCGTGATCCTGCTCCTCCAGCAGGGACCCAACAAGCGGCAGATCCGGGGAGACTCCCCTTCCTCCCCCGGGAGGAGCCGCGCGGGAGGGCACCGCAGGGATCTGCTGGGTTTGGAGACTCCACCCCGGGTCGGGTGCCAGAGATAGAAGCGCGCGGTCACAGGCCGGGTGAGCACGGAGTGCGGCCGGAGACCGGGGAGACGGGAGTGACTGACGGCTTTGCTCTGGGGCGAACTGAGGAGCGGGGCCCCGAGTTCTCGGCTCCTCTGGGGCGGAGATTGGGAGGCCGCCATTTTCACTCTCCGCCTCCAAAGCTGCACGGAAAGCTCGCAGGGAACAAAAGCCCCGGAGAGCAAACCCGAGCAGATTACTTAGCCGGGAGGGGGCAAGGGCGGGGCACTTCCGCCTCCTGCGGAGACATTTGGAAACCACGGCAACAGGCCCCTCCCCAGAAGATCAGCGAGAACAGCCGGCCAAGACCAAGTTTACCGATCAATGAGAACGGCAGAACTCCATCGCTAGGGGACTACTGCACATAGAATTCACGGCTTTTTTACCATGATCCTTTAGTCTTTTAAAGTTAATTTTTTTTAACTGTCTTTTTTTCTTTTTTTTTCTTTTTGAATTTTTCTTTTTCCCTTTTTCAACCAACATCTTATCAATCCCTTTTTTAAAAAAAAAACATTTTTATTTTTCATTTTTAGAGTCATATTCTATCCCTTCATAGTAGTTACCCATATTTTTGGCTTATATATATAAGTTGTTCTCTCTCTAAAATTTTGAGATAGTTTCTTCTAACAGATTAAAATATACCCTAAATCTCTAGTATATGGTGTTTTCTATTCCCCTGTCTGATCACATCCTCTCCTTTTTTTTTCTTTTTTCTTTTTTTAAATCCTCTTCTTTCTTTTTTCAACCAACTTCTTATCAATTCCTTTTATAAAATTTTTTAAAATTTCCATCTTTACAGTCATATTCCATCCCTTCATCATATCAACCCTTATTTTTGTACATATATAACTTTTTCTTCCTTTAAAATTTTGGGAGGCACTTTCTTCTAAAAGACCAAAATACACCCCAAATCTAGTGTGTGGCACTGATCTACCAGCCTGATCATATTTGATCACATTCTGTTTTTTTTGTTATTGTTGTTGTTTTGTTTTGTTTGTGTTTGTTTTTATCTTTATCTTTTTCTTTTTTTTTTCTTTCTCTTTTTCTCTCTTTCCCTTTCTTTTCCCACTGCTTCAGGTCTTTTCTGATTTGTTTAGAGTATATTTTCTGGGGACGTTGTTACTCTGCTAGCATTTTGTTCTCTCATTAATCTATTCTCCTCTGCATAAAATGACAAGACGGAAAAAATCACCTCAACAAAAAGAACAAGAGGTAGTACCGACTGCCAGGGACCTACTCAATACGGACATTAGTACGATGTCAGATCTAGAGTTCAGAATCATCACTTTAAAGATACTAGCTGGGCTTGAAAAAAATATGGAAGTTATTAGAGAAACCCTTTCTGGAGAAGTAAAAGAACTAAAATCCAACCAAGTAGAAATCAAAAAGGCTATTAATGAGGTGCAATCAAAAATGGGGGCGCTAACTGCTAGAATAAATGAGGCAGAAGAGAGAATCAGTAATATAGAAGATGAAATGCTGGAAAATAAAGAAGCTGAGAAAAAGAGAGATAAACAACTACTGGATCACGAGGGCAGAATTCGAGAGATAAGCGATACCATAAGACAAAACAACATTAGAATAATTGGGATCCCAGAAGAAGAAGAAAGAGAGAGAGGGGCAGAAGGTATAATGGAGCAAATTATAGCAGAGAACTTCCCTAATTTGGGGAAGGAAACAGGCATGAAAATCCAAGAAGCACAGAGAACCCCTCTCAAAATCAATAAAAATAGGTCAACACCCCGACATCTAATAGTAAAACTTACGAGTCTCATAGACAAAGAGAAAATCCTGAAAGCAGCTCGGGAGAAGAGATATGTAACCTACAAGGGTAGAAACATTAGACTGGCAACAGACCTATCCACAGAGACCTGGCAGGCCAGAAAGGACTGGCAGGATATATTCAGAGCACTAAATGAGAAAAATATGCAGCCAAGAATACTCTATCCAGCTAGGCTGTCATTGAAAATTGAAGGAGAGATAAAAAGCTTCCAGGACAAACAAAAACTAAAGGAATTTGCAAACACAAAACCAGCCCTACAGGAAATCTTGAAAGGGGTCCTCTAAGCAAAGAGAGAGCCTAAAAGCAACATAGACCAGAAAGGAACACAGACAATATACGGTAACAGTCACCTTACAGGCAATACAATGGCACTAAATTCCTATCTTTCAATAGTTGCCCTGAATGTAAATGGGCTAAATGCCCCAATCAAAAGACACAGGCTATCAGACTGGATTAAAAAACAAGACCCATCGATATGCTGTCTGCAAGAGACTCATTTTAGAACCAAAGACACCCCCAGATTGAAAGTGAGGGGGTGGAAAACCATTTACCATGCTAATGGACACCAAAAGAAAGCTGGGGTGGCAATCCTTATATCAGACAAATTAGATTTTAAACCAAAGACTGTAATAAGACATGAGGAAGGACACTATATCATACTTAAAGGATCTATCCAACAAGAAGATCTAACAATTGTAAATATCTATGCCCCTAACATGGGAGCAGCCAATTATATAAGGCAATTAATAACAAAAGCAAAGAAACACATCGACAACAATACAATAATAGTGGGGGACTTTAACACCCCCCTCACTGAAATGAACAGATCATCTAAGCAAAAGATCAACAAGGAAATAAAGACTTTAAATGACACATTGGACCAAATGGACTTCACAGACATATTCAGAACATTCCACCCCAAAGCAAAGGAATACACATTCTTCTCTAGTGCCCATGGAACATTCTCCAGAATAGATCACATCCTAGGTCATAAATCAGGTCTCAACCGGTACCAAAAGATTGGGATCATTCCCTGCCTATTTTCAGACCACAATGCTTTGAAACCAGAACTCAATCACAAGAGGAAAGTCGGAAAGAACTCAAATACATGGAGGCTAAAGAGCATCCTACTGAAGAATGAATGGGTCAACCAGGAAATTAAAGAAGAATTAAAAAAATACATGGAAACCAATGAAAATGAAAACACAACTATTCAAAATCTTTGGGATGCAGCAAAGGCAGTCCTAAGAGGAAAGTATATAGCAATACAAGCCTTTCTCAAGAAACAAGAAAGGTCTCACATACACAACCTAATTCTACACCTAAAGGAGCTGGAGAAAGAACAGCAAATAAAGCCTAAACCCAGCAGGAGAAGAGAAATAATAAAGATCAGAGCAGAAATCAATGAAATAGAAACCTAAAAGAACAGTAGAACAGATCAACGAAACTAGGAGCTGGTTCTTTGAAAGAATTAACAAGATTGATAAACGCCTGGCCAGACTTATCAAAAAGAAAAGAGAAATGACCCAAATCAACAAAATCATGAATGAAAGAGGAGAGATCACAACCAACACCAAAGAAATACAAACAATTATAAGAACATATGAGCAACTCTATGCCAGCAAATTAGATAACCTGGAAGAAATGGAGGCATTCCTAGAGATGTATCAACTACCAAAACTGAACCAGGACGAAACAGAAAACCTGAACAGACCTATAACCACTAAGGAAATTGAAGCAGTCATCAAAAGTCTCCAAACAAACAAAAGCCCAGGGCCAGATGGCTTCCCAGGGGAATTCTACCAAACATTTCAAGAAGAATTAATACCTATTCTTCTGAAACTGTTCCAAAAAATAGAAATGGAAGGAAAACTTCCAAACTCGTTTTATGAGGCCAGCATTACCTTGATCTCAAAACCAGACAAAGACCCCATCAAAAAGGAGAATTACAGACCCATATCCCTGATGAACTTGGATGCAAAAATTCTCACCAAAATACTAGCCAATAGGATCCAACAGTACATTAAAAGGATTATTCACCATGACCAAGTGGGATTTATCCCTGGGCTGCAAGGTTGGTTCAACATCCGCAAATCAATCAATGTGATACAATACATTAACAAAAGAAAGAACAAGAATCATATGATCCTCTCAATAGATGCAGAAAAAGCTTTTCACAAAGTACAGCATCCTTTCTTGATCAAAACTCTTCAGAATATAGGGATCGAGGGTACATACCTCAATATCATAAAAGCCATCTATGAAAAACCTACAGCGAATATCATTCTCAATGGGGAAAAACTGAGAGCTTTCCCCCTAAGGTCAGGAACGCGGCAGGGATGTCCACTATCACCACTGCTATTCAACATAGTATTGGAAGTCCTAGCCACAGCAATCAGACAACAAAAAGAAATCAAAGGCATCCAAATTGGCAAAGAAGAAGTCAAACTCTCACTCTTTGCAGATGATATGATACTTTATATGGAAAACCCAAAAGACTCCACCCCAAAACTGCTAGAACTCATACAGGAATTCAGTCAAGTGGCAGGATATAAAATCAATGCACAGAAGTCAGTGGCATTCCTATACACCAACAACAAGACAGAAGAAAGAGAAATTAAGGAGTCGATCCCATTTACAGTTGCACCCAAAACCATAAGATACCTAGGAATAAATCTAACCAAAGAGGCAAAGGATCTGTACTCAGAAAACTATAAAATACTCATGAAAGAAATTGAGGAAGACACAAAGAAATGGAAAAACGTTCCATGCTCATGGATTGGAAGAACAAATATTGTGAAGATGTCAATGCTACCTAGAGCAATCTACACATTCAATGCAATCCCCATCAAAATACCATCCACTTTTTTCAAAGAAATGGAACAAATAATCCTAAAATTTGTATGGAACCAGAACAGACCCCAAATAGCCAGAGGAATGTTGAAAAAGAAAAGCAAAGCCGGCGGCATCACAATTCCGGACTTCAAGCTCTATTACAAAGCTGTCATCATCAAGACAGCATGGTACTGGCACAAAAACAGACACATAGATCAATGGAACAGAATAGAGAGCCCAGAAATGGACCCTCAACTCTATGGTCAACTCATCTTTGACAAAGCAGGAAAGAATGTCCAATGGAACAAAGACAGTCTCTTCAACAAATGGTGTTGGGAAAACTGGATAGCCACATGCAGAAGAATGAAACTGGACCATTTCCTTACACCACACACAAAAATAGACTCAAAATGGTTGAAAGACCTCAATGTGAGACAGGAGTCCATCAAAATCCTAAAGGAGAACACAGGCAGCAACCTCTTTGACCTCAGCCGAAGCAACTTCTTCCTAGAAACATCGCCAAAGGCAAAGGAAGCAAGGGCAAAAATGAACTATTGGGACTTCATCAAGATAAAAAGCTTTAGCAAAGCAAAGGAAACAGTCAACAAAACCAAAAGACAACCATCAGAATGGGAGAAGATATTTGCAAATGACATATCAGATAAAGGGCTAGTATCCAAAATCTATAAAGAACTCATCAAACTCAACACCCAAAGAACAAAGAATCCAATCAAGAAATGGGCAGAAGACATGAACAGACATTTTTCCAAAGAAGACATCCAAATGGCCAACAGACACATGAAAAAGTGCTCAATATCGCTCGGCATCAGGGAAATCCAAATCAAAACCTCAATGAGATACCACCTCACACCAGTCAGAATGGCTAAAATTAACAAGTCAGGAAACGACAGATGTTGGCGGGGATGCGGAGAAAGGGGAACCCTCCTACACTGTTGGTGGGAATGCAAGCTGGTGCAGCCACTCTGGAAAACTGTATGGAGGTTCCTCAAAAAGTTGAAAATAGAGGTACCATATGATCCAGCAATTGCACTACCGGGTATTTACCCCAAAGATACAAAAGTAGGGATCTGAAGGGGTACATGCACCCCGATGTTTATAGCAGCAATGTCCACAATAGCCAAACTGTGGAAAGAGCCAAGATGTCCATCGACAGATGAATGGATAAAGAAGGGGTGGTATATATATACAATGGAATATTATGCAGCCATCAAAAGGAATGAGATCTTGCCATTTGCAACGACGTGGATGGAACTGGAGGGTATTATGTTGAGTGAAATAAGTCAAACAGAGAAAGACATGTATCATATGATCTCACTGATATAAGGAATTCTTAATTGTAGGAAACAAACTGAGTGTTATTGGAGTGGGAGGTGGGGTTGGAGGGATGGGGTGACTGGGTGATGGACACTGGGGAGGGTATGTGCTCTGGTAAGCGCTGTGAATTGTGCAAGACTGTTGAATCTCAGATCTGTACCTCTGAAACAAATAATGCAATATATGTTAAGAAAAAAAAAGGTAGCGGGAGGGGAAGAATGAAGCGGGGGAAATTGGAGGGGTAGACGAACCATGAGAAACGATGGACTCTGAAAAACAAACAGAGTTCTAGAGGGGAGGAGGGTGGGAGGATGGGTTAGCCTGGTGGTGGGTATTGAGGAGGGCACATTCTGCATGGAGCACTGGGTGTTATGCACAAACAATGAATCATGGAACACTTCATCTAAAACTAATGATGTAATGTATGGGGATTAACATAAGAATAAAAAAAATATATATATATATATAAAAAATAAAGTGGACCTCTAAAAAAAAAAAATAAAGATTTGTTTGTTTGTTTTGGGGGTGGGGGAGGGGCAGAGGGAAAGAATCTCTAAGCAGACTCCCAATGCGAGGCTTGATCTCAGAACCTTGAGATCATGACCTGAGCGGGAACCAAGAGTTAGGGGCTCAACCAACTGAGCTACCCAGGTGTCCCTAACTCTTGACTGTTGCCAAAAGTTAATTTATAGACAATCCTTAGAATCTCCTATAGTTTCATCTTGTTTGTTTGTTTGCATGATTGAATTATGCTCCATTCAGTTTGGGGGGAATGTTACCAGATGACTTTCCTGGTTCTTTTCTTTCTTTTTCTTTCCTTTCCTTTTCTTTTCCTTTTCTTATTTTCTCTTTTCCTTTTCTTTTCCTTTTCTTCTTTCGTTTTATTTCCTCCTTTCCTTCTTTCTTTTCCTTCTTTCTTTCTTCCTTTTCTGACTCAGGTTTATTGTGCAAAGAAGGACCCTCTAGGTCCCTTTCCAGATCAGTCCACTCAGCTTTTGCCATCCAGGATTTAGCATCTGAGGTTCTGGCCAACATGTGTACTAGTTGATATATGCCAGGTAATCCTAGGTCATAAGGACCCAAAGAATTCTAAATTCTCCTATGAATATTTGCTTATTTTCTTTGGGTTTAGGGAAATCTTTACTTCTGCTCTTAATTCAGCTCATGTTCAAGTCTTAAGTTCAGTTGCCTGTATATCTTGGTCATGGGAGGGATGGATCCTCATAGGTATTTTGGGGTTTTAGGGAAGTTGTTAGGAGAAAATAGGGGGTCTGGACAAGAAGAAGGATGGTGAGGAAGTGTGCAAGGAGAGAGATCAGAAGGACAAGGGGGAAGAGGGAAGGCTGGATATGGAAACACTACCAGGGGACGAGGAGGGGAAGATTTACTAGGCAAGTGAGTCTCCTTGGTCCTTGCTTAAGTTGCCACATTGCTCCTTAGCTTTGGCCAAAGAATCTTTTAGTGAATAAGCGATTGCTTATTCAGAATTTCATTTAAAGGCCTCTGCATAGCAATCAAAAAATGCTGCTCAATGGGCTTGTGAAATCTTATTCCCTTCCTTTTCTAAGGCACCTCTCAAATGAATAATTTTATTCAAATCAAATGTTCCCAAGATTGGCTACGGAAGGCCCAGTTTATCCCTGCTGGAGCTTTGTCATTTAGAAAGATAGACACAAGAATTAGGATTTTAATCACAATACATAGAAGAGGCAGGGATTTTCCAGGTGAAAGAGAGCATTTAGATTTAGTTGACCCCATGAAAGCTGGTGATAGTTGGCAGGAATGTAAAGCTTATGCACCTTGTGTCTCGGGGCCCCCATCCTAACTGCTGGTCACTTCCTAATGAAGACCTGCCATTCTCTGCCCCCAGCAGGTGGAAAACCAAAGAGAGCATTCTGATCAAAGCCAAGCTCTCAGGACACAGAATAGAAGGAAAACCTTATTCACTTTTATTGGTGACCTATAGCGTTTGGTCCAGCGGATGCTGGTCTGGTGAGACCTGAAAACCCCGTGGTCGGTGAGGCCAGTTCAAACAACAGGCTTATAAGTCCTTTGCCTACATTCTGCCCTATGAGCCTCCTTCTTGTAACACTTTTAGACAGCACAACAAAAAATAGTAACATGACACACAACAAAACAGAGGAAAAGGAATGTTCTGAGTCAACCACGGATGCCAATAGAAGCCAATAACAAAACCCATGTACCAAGCTGAGGATAAATAGCCAAGGAACTCCACACAAAGAGAGCGGAGTTCAGACCCAGTGCTGTGTCTGGCACAAGGGAGCCATGTGGGTCCCACAGCAGGTTGAAGGTTGGTCCCCTGTGATGTGAAGTGCAGACAAGGCTCGGGGGAGCCTCTGTAGAAACTATGGAAGTACACAAGGACCTAGCGTATTAGAGCAAGCAAAGGTGGTTTAGTCACAGCTCCCTATGGCAGGGGAATCAGCCACCATCACTTGCCTTGGCAGAGACTCAGAGGCAGATAGAGGAGGGGGGAAAATGGGAATGCTTCTGGAAGGAAGCTGTAGGGGGACTAAATAGAAGTGGGGGCATCATATGTGATCGGCTGGGAGTATATATTTTGCTTTCTCTACTTGGTCTTAAGTTGGAATAAGGGACAAAATTCGGGAAGTTCTCCATTATTAATAAAGTCCTGGTCTTTTGGGGATGATTTTACAGAAATTGATGTTTGGCTTTCTACAAGTCCAACTTCTAGAAAGCAGCCCAGTTTCTTTTGCTTAGTAACCTCCTCCAGAGCTTCCCAGGTGTTATTTGAAACAGGCCCTTGTATGCAGAGGGCAGGGAGAGACTGAAGAAAGGGGCAGGCCCTCCTGCTTGGTAGGTTGCAGTTGTAGTAAACAAAGGGAACTTGTCTACCAGACTTGTCTTGGGTGGCAGCAAGGACCCCTGCACCTGCCCACCAAATCTTAGAAGTTCATAGAGAGGCCTTAACAGGGTTCAGGCATGTGTCCCATGGAGGTGTTCTCAGCATCACATCCCTGTCTCAAGACTCTGTCCTTGGATCAGCCTCTAAGAGGGGGGAAGGCAAGAATAACCCTCATTCTAAGGATGGGGTGGGGGTGAGGAGCCTCCAGTCTCATGAGTCCAACTCATGGGTCAGCTGACAGTCATGTCCTCTCAGTGCTCTTTACCAACTTGCTTCCTATGATGGTTAATGGAGAAAATGATGTAGATAATGTTAGTAATAACCAACTGGGCTGGTCACTGCAGGCTGTGTGTACGAGTTCTATTTTTACATCTAGTCTGATTGTGTGTATGTTCAGTCTTTCATGTCACTCTGATGTTATTCCATGTGGAGGTATTCAGAATTGCCTATCAGATTTTAGAATCTGACACGTGTCTTTTATATTATACTCTCTTGCTAGACACTCAGTGGTCTCTTTCAAACTAGGACTCATTAGTATCCGTCTTCACTTCTTGGCTATTATTTCTTGGCGTATTGCTGCCTCTCCATTATCAATCCTCACCCTCTCCAGAACTTCCATTAGAAGCTTGTTGGTTTCTGGATCTGTCTTTCACATTTTCTGACTTTGTTTTCCTCTTATTATCCTTCTGGCTGCAGCTGAAACAGTTCCTTAACTCAGTCTTCCAGCTCACTCTTTCTCTTTATGTATTTATTTGACTTTTAGTCCATCTAATGAGAATTTCACCCCCATTAATTGTATTTTTCACTTTAGGAAGTTAAACAAGGTATTTTTTTTTTTTTCTGCAAATTGTTCATTTATTTTTTATTATGTTCAGTTTGCCACTGTTAGCCATCGTTAGTTTTTGATACAGTGTTCAATGATACATTAGTTGCATACAACAATGTGTTTTGTTTAAAAGGTTCTTTCTGAATATGTTATCTTTTTTAAAAAGGCTGCTTCTGAGTGCTATATTAATTCTTTGTCCTCAGATACAAATTTTGCCATTGGTCATGTTTGTTGCTCTTTCAATATTGGATGATTTTCCTGAATTTCCTCCAGTATTGGATGAGTTTTGATTGTGTGTTTATCTCAGCGATTGAAATTTGCTATTAAATTATCCATGGTCTCTAGCTTTGGGACCTTAGCAGGTGTTGCTGTTTTGAATGAACTGTGTATGATGAGAATTGGCAAGGATGGATGAATGGTTGGGTGAACACCTGGCTTTCTGCGCTTGAGCACCCATTTGTCCTGGTGCTGGACATACTGTCTAGCTTCTTTGATCCTAGTTTTCACCTGCAGATGCCCCTCACTGCTGCCACCTGGTCCCTGAGGAGGAACAGGAATGAGGCACGAGGTTTTATCTGCCTGGAGTGCCTCAACTTAGCTAGCCCCCAATTCACTGTTTCTGGGTTATGTTCAGGTTTGACTTTGATCATCTCAATGCAGGGGGGAGTTGTAATGCCATTTCCAATTTTTTATGCTAGAATGCTCCTTCACAGAGTCTCTTATCCTGCCATGCACACATACCCTAGTTTTTTAAGTGCAGCCATACATTTTTATTTTAACATATTTTCCGTAATTTATTTCAAATAGTTGTGGAAAACAGAAGATTGCTCTGTGTGTTTGTCTGGAAATCATGAAAATGGAAACTTTTTAGTCTAGTTGCAATTTTTTTATTTGACTCTCTTTATTGCAGTACTTGCTTTATTGTGGTAGTCTGAAACCAAATCGCACTATCTTCAAGGAATGTATTCTCGTATTACAAAAGCTTTTAACATGTATTGCTGATGAGGGTGTATCTCAATACAAGTGATTTCTCTTAAAATCTTATAAATTTTACTTCAGGCAGTTACACATGCTTTTTCAGAAAGGGGTCTACAGGCACTACCTAAAGGCTAAAGATCCCATCACACAGATGGAGGGAGCCCTGCCCAATGCCACTTGGTGAGCCGTAGTCCTGCACCGTGGCTCACCTGGATCTGTCTAGAATGCAGACTTTCTAGACTAGAGAGGGCTCCTGGGCCCTTATCCCCACCTGAAACGGGGCACTACTTCTTTGTTCCCATGACATCCTGTCTCACCCCTGCTGCTGCACCTAAAACAAAATCTTCATGAAGCGGGGGAAATCGGAGGGTAGACGAACCATGAGAGACGATGGACTCTGAAAAACAAACTGAGGGTTCTAGAGGGGAGGGGGTGGGAGGATGGGTTAGCCTGGTGGTGGGTATTGAGGAGGGCACATTCTGCATGGAGCACTGGGTGTTGTGCACAAACAATCATGGAACACTACATCTAAAACTAATGAAACTAATGATGTATGGGGATTAATATAAGAATAAAAAATAAAAAATAAAACAAAATCTTCACCTTGTCTTTTATATTAGGAGGTGAGACCACCTTGTTTGTTGACCTTGTTTGTCTTAAATGTTATAGGCAAGGTATTTTCATGATAGTTACAAATCCACCTTGTTTGTCTTAAATGTTACAGATGAAATATTTTCGTGAAAGTTACAAATTGACCACTGAAAATTACCAAACTTCAAAGGAGAAGTAAGCATGGTGCTACCAGTGGTGACCTCAAGAAGCTTAAGTCTGATGGTCAAGTTTCCTATAAAAGACTGACCAGGAGGGGCACCTGAGTGGCTCAGTTGGTTGACTGTCTTCGGCTCAGGTCATGATCCTGGAGTCCCAGGATCGAGTCCCGCGTCGGGCTCCCTGCTCGGCAGGGAGTCTGCTTCTCCCTCCGACCCTCCCCCTCTCATGTGCTCTCTCATTCTCTCTGTCTCAAATAAATAAATAAAATCTTTAAAAAAAAAAAAAAAAGACCAGGAAAGCCCTCAGTGGCAACCTATTCAGGACCCTGTAGTCTAGTTGTTCTTAAAGTATGGTCCAAGAACCCCCGGGTTCCCTGAGACCTTTTCAGAGATTCATAGGGTCTTTCCTTTTTCAACTTTGTATTTGTGTGAAGGTAGATTCTCTTCATATACTTCAACCAAAACAACATATTGCAATAGATTGCTGAAGCAGATGTGAGAATTTATCTGTCTTCTATTGAATCAGACATTAAAGAGGTTTGCATAAATAGTAAGTGGTGCTATTCTCATTAATTTGTTCTTGAACAGAATATATATTTTTCATAAAACATTATTAATATTAACATGCAATAGGCTTCTTATCATTATTTGAATTAATAAACATTTAATACAGACAGGTATAATGAACCACATAAACTGTTGCTCTTTGAGGTCCTTAATATTTTTTAAGAGTTTAAAGGGATCTTGAAACCAGAATGTTTGAGAACTGCAGTGTTAGTCCCATTTTTCATAGGAGACTCCTCACCCAAGGGTTTGAGATAGGGAATGGGGGCACCAAGAGCCACACCCATGTTGTTTCATTACAGAGCCCATATACAGAACCACTGTGAATACTGTTTTTCTGTATTGTAGCCATCTCTCTATTATCTGCAAGTGTATTTTTTATATTACTGATTATAGTATAGAGAAACTCAAAGTGGTTATACTGGAATAGGGCATGTGTATATGGGGTTTGCATGCACACACACATTTTTCTATCTCCCTTAGAAAGAATAGAAATTGATTGATCTGTTTATTACTATGTTATTAATGCCTTTCCTGTATGAGACTTTGGACTTGGGACTTAAATTCCAATCACTGGTTTTGGAATTGGATTAACCTCATGAGTTCATAGACTCCATAGTCTTTCACATGCCCTCTGTTTTTCCCCAGCACCTTTCTATCCCAATAGGTTGTTTTATGTTTTTTTTTTTAAATTAAAGATTGAATGCATACAAAAGAGTATAATATAAGTATAAAATAGAACAGCAAACTGGATGGTAGATACATAAACATCAGAAAGTATCAGTGCTCTAAGTCTGTTCTCTCCCCCCATGCCCACTCCTATCATCCTGAAATAACTACTTTCTTGAATATAGTATTTATCATTTTCTTGCTCTCTTCATAATTTTACCACATATGTAGACATCCTTAACCAAAATATTTCCTTAAGTCTTGCCTGTACCTGACCATATATAGAACTGTGTTATATGGCCTGTGCAAATTTCTTTTTCCCACTATTATTTTCTTCTCCTCCTCCTCTACCTCTTTCTTCTTCTTGAGATTAACCTATGTTGATATGTGAAGTATACATTTTTCATTTTCCTTCTGTATTGTCTTCAAGTGCATAAATAGATCACTGTTACTAATCTTGTTTCCTACCAAAAGAACATCTAGATTTGATATAAGAACAGGTTTTTCTCTGTTAAACGTTTTATTTTGAGATGATTGTATGTTCGCATGCAGTTGTAAGAACCAATACGAGATCTCTACACTCTTCTCCGGATTTGTCCCAGTGGTAACATCTTGCCTAACCATAGTGGTATCACAGCCAGGAAACTGAATTGATAAAATCCATTTACCTTATTCAGATTTCACCAGCATTCATGCACTTGCATGCGTATGTGTATGTATATGTTTAGTTCTATGACATTTCATCACACAGTCAAGATACAGAAAATTTCCATCCCAGCAATCCCTTATGCGATTGTTTTATACCACAACCACCTTCTCCCTTTCTCCTTCTCTGACCCCTGGTGCTCTCTTCTCCGTCCCTGTAATTTTGTCATTTCAAACCTGCTCTATAAATGGGATCACACACTGTGTAGCCTTTTAAGATGGCTTTCCCCCCCCTCATCATAATTCCCTTGAGATCTATCCAAGTTATTGCATGCACCAATAGTTTGTTCTTTTTTTGCTGAGTAGTATTCCATGGAATAGTTGTGCCCAATTTATTCCCCTGTGAAGGACATTTGGGTTGTTTCCAGTTTGGGCATATTTCACAAAGCTGCTGTGAACATTTTTTTACAGGTTTTTGTATGGAGGAGTTTTTATTTCTCTGGGATAAATGCCCAAGAGTGAGATGGCTGGGTTGCATGGTAAGCACACGTTTAGTTGTATAGAAAACAGCCAAACTTTTTTCCATTTTCCATTTACATTTGTGAACATATTTTGTATGTCCTTTTGGTGTAGACGCTCAAGAGTACCTCCTATGTGTATACCCAGAAATAGACTTGCTGGGCTGTAGAGTCTACACATCTTCACCTTTATCACAAAATGCCAAGTCGTTTCCATAGTGCATACAACAGCGTGTTTTCAGTACATAAGAGCTCTGTTTACTCCCTGATAATGTTTGACATTCTCATTTCCTCCATTTGGGGGAAGTATAGAATGATGTCTCATGGGATTAATTCACACTTCCCTAAACATTTTTTGTATAATTAATTGCCACTTAGTTTTCTTTTTTAGTACTCTTTTGTATGTCTTGTCCAACTCTCTTGTCCATGTTTGTTTTGGGTTGCTCATCCTCTGCCTTATGATTCTACAGCCAGATTATTATAAATTTGTCAGATACAAACATTTCAAACATCTCATATTTGTAGTTTTTTTTGTGGCCTCTATGAAATCTTTTTAGGAATAAAAGTTATTAATATGAATATAGTAAATGTATCAATGCTTTCTTTTATGGTTAATGGTCTCAAGTCTATTCTCCTATAATCTAGAAGCTTTGCTGGCTTATCTTCTCTATTCAATCCACTTGGAATTTATTTTAAAACATGGTGTGAGGAGGGAAGCTAGCTATATTCACTCCAGATGGATACCCATTTTTCTCTGGCATACTTTATTGTATTCCATATTCTGTTCCCAATGATTTGCAGTGTCTGTTTTGTCCTATGTCAAGTGTCCATTTAAGTGTAGCTCTACTTCAGTGCTCTTTGTTCTGTTATCAGTCAACATGCTAATTATACAGTGCCTCCATTATTCTAACTGTGTAACGGATCTGGATGTCTGAATGAGTAAGTCCACACTCACCCCAGCCTGGTTTTTCTTTCTCAGGAGTGTTTGTCTATTTTTGGCTCTTCTATGTAAAAATTTTGACATGGCTTCTCAAATTTTTTTTATTATTTATTTTTATTTATTTATTTGAGAGAGAATGAGATAGAGCATGAGAGGGGGGAGGGTCAGAGGGAGAAGCAGACTCCCTGCCGAGCAGGGAGCCGGATGCGGGACTCGATCCCGGGACTCCAGGATCATGACCTGAGCCGAAGGCAGTCGCTTAACCAACTGAGCCACCCAGGCGCCTCATGGCTTCTCAAATTTTATAAAAGTTTCAAATAATTGGAATTGGATTAAAACTATGTAAAGAGAGATACATCGTTATAGACTTCCAGCCCATGAATATGGTATCATTCCCTTTATTAGATCTTGTAGAAATATTGTTCAGTAGAGTTTTCTAACAGAGTACTCCAAAAAAGGTTTTTACATCTTATAGTTGCTTTAGTATAGATGACCTAAATTTGTTTACTATTGTAAATGATGTCTTTATTATATTTTCTAAGAATTTGCTAGTATATAAAAATGCAGTTAGGTTGCTAAACTTTCTACATTGCCCCCAGTACTTATCCTTTTTCTTAATTGATCCTTCTCTGTACTTAGCACTTTCTACTATGTAAATTTGTTACTTATTTTGTTTTTTGTATGTTTTCCTTCACCAGAATGTCAGTTACATGAGGGTAGGGATTTTGTCTCTTTCTTACTATAGGGTTAGTGTTGAGAGTAGTGTTATGCTTATATTAGGTGTTCAGTAAATATTATTTGAATGAATGGATGAATTCTTATTAATTCTAATAATCATTGTAGATATTTTGGGGGGCCATTCTATGCAGGTCAGTCATACTATATGCAAATAAGGACAGTTTAATTTCTTCTTTTCAGTCCTTGTCTTTTTTTGTTGTCCAGTTGCTCAGGTTACTTCCCTTCATGTAACAGCGGATAGAGTGATATTGGTGACAGTGGTATTCTTGCTACAGATTTTAAAAGTAAAACTTGTAAATTTCTCTTGTGTGTGTGTACACACATGTACATGTGGTGGTTTTTTTTTTTTAAGATTTTATTTATTTGACACAGAGAGACAGCGAGAGAGGGAACACAACCAGGGGGAGGGAGAGAGGGAGAAGCAGGCTTCCCGCCGCGGAACAGGGAGCCCGATGCGGGGCTCGATGCGGGGCTCGATGCGGGGCTCGATGCGGGGCTCGATGCGGGGCTCGATCCCAGGACCCTGGGATCATGACCTGAGCCGAAGGCAGACGCTTAACAACTGAGCCACCCAGGTGCCCCGGTATAACTGTATTTTAAAAATTAATGGAACCATCTGTGGGTTTATTGAATTTCTGCTAATTGAAGCTAATGATTCTGGAAATGGAGAAGATGTAGGCGATGGTTGTTTTGTCATGGCTTCTCTCCTCCTGGATGGAGCTCACTGTGTGTGCTGCCCTGGATTAGGATTTTAATTCTGTGTTGTAATACATCAAAGCAAAGCCTTAGGGCAAGGACTATTTGAATTACTCACCTTCCTTGAACACTGAGGTGTTTAATAAATGCTTGTTGATTGACTTAGTGATATGCAACAATTTCAAGTAGTACTTTGATAGTTGGTTTTAAAGATTTATTTATTTATTTTATAAAGAGAAAAGAGCACAGGAGAGCAGGGGGAGGGGGAGGGGCTGAGGGAGAGGGAGAGAAGCAGACTCCGTGCTGAACATAGAGCTCCATCTCACGACCTTGAGATCATGGCCTGAGCCAAGATCAAGAGTTGGGCGCTCAACCGAGCCACCAGGTGCCCCTGATGGTTTTGTTTGTTTGTTTGTTTGTTTATTTATGTAATTTTATTTTTTTAAAGATTTTATTTATTTGACAGAGAGAGATAGCAAGAGAGGGAACACAAGCAGGGGGAGTGGAAGAGGGAGAAGCAGGCTTCCCGCCGAGCAGGGAGCCCGATGTGGGACTCGATCCCAGGACCCTGGGATCATGACCTGAGCTGAAGGCAGACGCTTAACGACTGAGCCACCCAGGCGCCCCATGTACATGTGTTTTTTATGAGGGGAGATTTTCTTTCTAATTTTAAAAAAGTTTCTTTTTACTTCTCTTCTAATTTAAAAAATAGAAAGAAAAATAACAGGATGTCAAATTATTTGGTATATTTTATCTGTATCTACTGATAAGATCATATGAGTTTTTCCCATATCCAATTAATTAATATGGTGAGATGGATTAATGGTTTTTAATATTAAACTGACCTTGCATTCCTGGTGTAAGCCTGACATGGTCCTG
The DNA here is from genome assembly GCF_011800145.1 of Mirounga leonina. Classification (NCBI taxonomy): domain Eukaryota; kingdom Metazoa; phylum Chordata; class Mammalia; order Carnivora; family Phocidae; genus Mirounga; species Mirounga leonina. Next base: position 21,149,074 of record NW_023270426.1, read on the forward strand.
CCTTGGTTTTTTGGGGCAAATCTGACCTTTAATACTTGGTGTCACACTTTTCCTCTTATGTTGGACTATTTGGTTTGCTAGCCCTTTTTAAAAAATGATTTTCATATCTATGGTCATGAGTAAGATTAGTCTGTAATTTTTTATGTCCTGTAATATCCTTCTCTGGTTTTGGTGTGAAGATTATGCTCACTTCATAAAAAGATTTGGAAAGAACTCTTTATTTTCTGTTCTTGAAAAAGTTTGTGTAACATTATAATCAATTTGTTCAGTGTTTCGTAGAATGCTTCTGTAAAATCATCTGAGCCCAGGCATGCTTGAATGAAAGTTGTTATTTTTTAAATTAATTATATAATAGTTTTAAATTTTTTCTTTAGTCAACTGCCATGGTTCATTTTTTTTTTTTCCAAGAAGTCTTCCATTTATGTTCTGAAATTCAGTGGGATAAAGTTCACAATTATTCTTACTGCTTTTAAATACGTGCTACATCTGTGGTTATGTTCCATTTTCATTCCTAATATTATATATATTTTCTTCTTTCTTTGTTCTTGCTGGATAGTTTGTGAATATTATATCTTTTAAAAGAATCAATATTAATTGAACTTGATTCATTCTCCCCTTTCTTACTGTTTTTTTCTCTATTAGTTATTCCTAAATTCCAAACATATAAATGTTTTTCTATTTACTTTTTTAGTTATTGATTTCTAACATTGAACTCAGAAAATGAGTTCTATGTGATATATATTGCTTGAAGTTTATTGAGCTCTCTTTTATATGGCCTGATATATTAATTTGTTTTCTCATGTAGCATTCTATACCTGTGTGTTAAATCAGCTGTTAATTATGGCATTCAGTTCTTTTATAGCCTTAGTCTGTTTTATTGATGTATAATTGGCATACAATATCCTATTACTTTCAGGTGTATATCATAGTGATTTGATATTTTTATACATTATGAAATGATCTCCATGATAAGTGTAGTTGCCATCTGTCACCATACAAAGTTACTAAAATATTATCGACTCTATTCCCTATGTTATACACTACATCTCCATGACTTTATTTTATAACTGGAAGCTTGTACTATTAATCCCTTTTCCCTATTTCCCTCACTCTACAAGCCTTCCTTACTCTAGTAACCAACAGTTTGTCTCCTGCATCTATGATTCTATTTCTATTTTGTTTGTTCAGTTGTTTTGCTTTTTAGATTCCACCTATAAGTGAAATCATATGCTATGTGTCTTTCTCTGTCTGATTTATTTCACTTAGCATAATACCTTCTAGGTCCATCCATGATGTTGCAAATGACAAGATTTCATTCTTTTTGATGCCTGAGTAATATTCTATTTATATATGTACAACATCTTCTTTATCCATACATCTGTGGATGGACACTTAGGTTGCTTCCATATTGTGGCTATGTAAATAATGGTGCAATGAATATAGGAGTGCATATGTTTGAATTGTTTTCATTTTTTTTCAGATAAATATCAGAAGTAGGATTTTTAGATCTTATGGTAGTTATACTTTTTATTTTTTGAGGACTTTCCTTATTGTTTTATACAGTGACTATACCAATTTACATTCCCACCAACAGTGTATGTCCCTTTTCTGGACATCCTCATCAAGAATTGTGGGCTGTTTTTTTTTAAAATCTTCTTGATAATATTCAATTTTATAGGTATGAGGTGATATATCATTGTAGTTTTGATGTACATTTGCCTGATGATGACTGATGTTAAGCCTCTTTTCATATGCCTATTGTTTATTGGTATGTCTTCTTTGCAAAATGTGTATTGAAGTCTTTCATCCATTTTTTAAATTTTTAATTTATTTTTTTAAAGATTTATTTATTTGAGAGAGAGAGCATGAGCAGAGGAAGGGGCAGAAGGAGAAGGAGACAAGGAGACTCCCCACTGAGCACAAGTCCAATATGGGGCTTGATCCCAGGACCCTGAGATCATGACGTGAGCCAAAATCAAGAATCAAATGCTTAACCAGCTGAGCCACCCAGGTGCCCCTTGCCAATTTTTTTAAAAGAGATTTATTTATTTATTTGAGAGAAAGAGAGAGAGGACAGAGTGGGAGGGGCAGAAGAATAGGAAGAGAGAGAGAGAATTCTCAAGCAGACTCCCTGCTGAGTGTGGAGCCCAACTTGGGGCTCCACCCCAGGACCCTGAGATCATGATCTGATCCAAAACCAAGAGTCAGCTGCTTAACCGACTGAGCCACCCAGGTGCCCCTCTTTTGCCCATTTTTTAATCAGGTGTTATGTTTTTTTATATTGTGTATATGTTTTATATATTTTGGATATAAATCCCTTATCAGATGTATGATTTGAAACTATCTTTTCCGGTTTATTAGATTGCCTTGTCATTTTGTTTGCTTCCTTCACTGTGCTAAAGCTTTTTAGTTTGATGTAATCCCATTTGTTTATTTTAGCTTTTGTTGCCCTTGCCTCAAGAGACTGGTCCAAAAAAATACTGCTGACGGTGATGTCAAAGAGTTTACTACCTAGGTTTTCCTTCTAGGATTTTTATGTTTTCTGGTCTTATATTCAAGTGTTTAATCCATTTTGAATTTATTTTTGTATAGGATGTAAGATAGTTACCCAGTTTCATTCCTTTGTCTGTAACTATCCAGATCTCCCAACACTATTTATTGGAGAAACTGTATTTTTCTCCACTGTGTATTCTTGTCTCCTTTATCATAAATTAATTGATCATGTATGCATAGGTTTACTTCTAGGTTCTCCATTTTATTCAATTGATCTACGTGTCTGTTTTCATGTCAGTACCATACTGTTTTGATTACTGCAACTTTGTAATATAGGTTGAAATCAAGGAGAATCATACTTCCAAATTTGCTCTTTTTTCTCAAGATTTCTTTGGCTCTTTGAGGTCAGTTGTGGTCTGATAGAAACTTTAGGATTCTTTATTCTAGTTCTGTGAACAATGACATTGGTATTTTGGTGGGGATTTCACTGAATCTGTCTATAGCTTTGTGTAGTGTGGACATTTTTGCCATATTCATCTAATCCATGAAATAATTTGAGAAGGATAGGTAGTAACTATTCCTTATTTTTTTAAAAGATTGTATTTATTTATTTGAGAGAAAAAAAGGAAAGAGAGAGAGAGTACAAGTGGAGGAAGGGGCAGAGGGAGAGGGAGAAGCAGACTCCCCATTGAGCAGGGAGCCCAATGAGGGGCTCGATCCCAGGACCCTGAGATCGTGACCTAAGCTGAAGGCAGACGCTTAACCAACTGAGTCACCCAGGCACCCTGGTACTAACTATTCTTTAAATGGTTTTTGGAATTCACTTGTGAAGTAGTCTGGTCCTGGGCTTTGGTTTGGGGGATTTTTTAAATTACTGATTTTATTTCATTACTTGCAATCAATCTACTCAGATTTTCTAATTCTTTGTGATTCCCTGGAAGGTTGTATTTACAGGAATTTAACCATTTCTTTTCCATTTTCCAATTTGTTAGTATATAATTGTTGGCAGTAGTCTCTTTTGATTGTATTTCTGTAATGTCAGTTGTAAATTGTCCTCTTTTGTTTCTATTACTTATTTAGAATTCTCTTTTTTCTTGATGAGGCTGGCAAGAAGTTAATCAATTTTGTTGATGTTTTCAAAGAACCAACTTTTAGTCTCATTGATCTTTTATTTTTTTTTCTTTCTTTTTTAGTCTCTAGTTTATTACTTTCTGTTCTGATCAGTATTACTTCCTTCTTCCAACTTTGGGCTTTGTTTGATTTTTCTCTTGTTCTTTTAAGTGTAAAGTTAGTTTATTTGGTAATTTTATTTCTTTGTTTCTTGAGGTAGGCCTGTATCACTATGAATTTCCCTCTTAGAACTGCTTTTGCTGCATCTCATAGATATTGGAAAGTTGTGTTTCCATTTTCATTTGTTTCAAGGTATTTTTTAAAATTTCCTCTTTGATTTCTTCACTGATCCATTGTTTTTTGTTTAAAGATTTTTTTTTTTTTTATTCATTTGAGAGAGAGACAGCACAAGCAGGGGGAGAGGCAGAGGGAGAGGGAGAAGCAGACTCCCTGCTGAGCTGGGAGCCTGACATGGGGTCGATCCCAGGACCTGGAGATCATGACCTGAGCCGAAGGCAGATGCTTAACCATCTGAGCCACTCAGGTGCTCTGCCCCCATTGGTTGTTTAGTAGTATATTTACTTTCCCCAGGTTTGTGGTTTTTTTTCCCCAGTTTTCTTCTTATAATTGATGTTTAGTTTCATACATTGTGGTCATAAAAGATGCTTGGTATGATTTTATTCTTCTTCAACTTATTGAGACTTGTGTTATGGCATAACATCAATTTTGGAGAATGTTCTGTGTGCACTTGAAGTATATTCTTCAGCTTTGGGATGAAATGTTCTGTATCTGTCTATTAAGTTCATCTGGTCTAATAAGTCATTTAAGAACGGTGTTTCCTTATTGATTTTCTACCTGCATGATCTACCCATTGATGTAAGTGGAGTGTTAAAGTCCCCCACTGTTATTATTACTGTCATTTTCTCCCTTTATGTATGTTGTTGTTTCTTTTATTTGTTGAGGTACTTTTTCTTATGTTGGATGCATAAATACTTATGAAAGGTATATCCTCTTCTTGGATTGACTCCTTAATCACTATTTAATGCCCTTCCTTAAGTGTTGTTATAATCTTTGTTTTAAAGTCTATTTTTTTGATATAAGTATTGCTATTCCAGCTTTCATGTTGTTTCCTTTTGCATGGAATATCATTTTCCATCACTTTACTTTCCATCTGTGTTTGTCTTTACATCTAAAATGAATCTCTTATAGGCAACATATAGGTAAGTCTTGGGTTTTGTGTTTTTTTTTTTAACCCACTCAGCTACCTTTCATCTTTTGGGGAATTCAGTGCATTTATATTTAAATTAATTATTGGTAAGTATGTAATTACTGCCACTTTTTTCTTTTTAGAGAGGGAGAAAGAGGGGTGGGGCAGAAGGAGAGGGAGAAAGAGAATCTTAAGCAGGTTCCAAGCTTGGCATGGAGCCCAATGTTGGGCTTGATCTCACAACCTTGAGATCATGACCTGAGCCAAAATCAAGAGTCAAACACTTAACTGACTGAGCCGCTCAGGTGCCCCAATGCCATTTTTGTTCATTGTTTTCTGGTTGTTTTGGGGAATTCTTTGTTTCTGTCTTCTCTGAATGTTTTGATGGTTTTCTTTCATGTTACATTTGGGATCCTTTGTCTTTATTTTTTTATGTATTGTAACTGTTTGGACTTTGGTTAGCATGAGGTTCATATACATTGACCTATATATACGACTTTGTATTTTAAGCTGATAGCTGCTTAAATTTGAAGACATTCTAAAAGCACTATATTTTTACTCTCCTGCCTGACACACATCTTATGTTTAACCTTCATACTAGCTTTTTCAGTAGCTGATTAACTACCTTCATTATATATTTGCCTTTACCTGTGAGATTTTTCTCATATATTTTCTTATTTCTACATACAGTATTTTCTATTTAAAGAAGACCCTTTAATAAAGCTGGTATAGTAATGATGATAACTACTTCTCCTTCAATTCTGAATGATAATTTTGTTGGGTAGAGTATTTTTGCTTGTAAGTTTTTCCTTTTCAGCACTTAAAATATATCCTGCCACTCCCTCTGTCCTGCAAAGTTTGTGCCTAAAAATCATTAATGTGGTTTTCCTTGTATGTGACTATTTGTTTTTCTCTTGCTACCTTTAAGATTCTCTCTTTGTCATTCTTTAAAAAAGATATTATTTGTCAGAGAGAGAGAGAGCACAAGGGGGGGAGCAACAGAGGGAGAGGGAGAAGCAGACTCCCTGCTGAGCAGGGAGCCCGATGTGGGGCTTGATCCCAGGACCCTGCGATCATGACCTGAGCCGAAGGCAGACGCTGAACTAACTGAGCCACCCAGGTGCCCTTAACTTTGTCATTTCTATTATATGTATTGGTGTGAATCACTTTGAGGTTATTTTGTTAGGGGTTCTCTATGCTTCCTGGACTTGGATGTGTGTTTCCTTTCCCAGGTTAGAGAAGTTTTCAGCCATTATTTTTTCAAATAAGCTTTCAGTCTCTCTCCTTTTTCTGAAACCCCTATAATGTGAATATTACTATACTTGTTGTCCCAAAGGTGCCTTAAACTGTCCTCATTTTTTAAAATTCATTTTTCTTTTTTGCTGTTCTGATAAGGTGATTTCTACTACTCTATCTTCAAGTTTGCTGACCCATTCTTCTGTGTCATCTCGTCTCTGTTGATTCCCCCTAGTGTTTTTCATTTCAGTTCTTGTATTCTTCAGTTCTCATTAGTTCTTTCTTATATTCTTTGTCGAAGTTCTCACTGAGTTCCATTCTTCTCCAGAGTTTGTTGATGATCTTTGTGACCATTACTTTGGCCTGTTTATTAGGTAAATTACTAATCTTCATTTCATTAGGGATTTTTCTCTGGGATTTTATCTTGTTCTTTTGTTAGGAACATATTTCTCTCTCTCCTCATGTTGCCTTTGTGTTTGTTTCTGTGAACTAAGCAGAACAGCTCTCTCCTCTGGTCTTGAGTGGCCTCGTATAGGAGCATTCCCTGTGTAGACCATGTGCCTGGTGGCTTTGGCAGGTTGCCTGGAGCTGGAGCAGTTGTGGGCTCGGGGTTCCCAGGGGTGCTGCACCAGGGCTACCCTGGTGGGACAGCTGGGATTGGAGTGGGTATAGGCTGTGGGGTCCTGGGGTGTGCTGCACCACCAGAATGGCTGGGGATGGAGTGGGTGTAGGCCATAGAGGTCCTGGGGTATCATACACCAGGGCCTCCTGGGGGAGGGGGCAGCTGAAGTTTCAGTGGGCATAGGTGAAGGGTAAGTCTCTGGGAGCTGCCTTGGCAAGATGGCTGGAGCTGGAGCAGGTATGGGCCAGGGGGGATTCTTGGGTGTGATATGCTGGAGCTTCCTTGGCAAAACTGCTTGGCTGGGTGCAGGCCAGAGGGTTCCCAGAGAATGGTTTGCCAGGGTCTCCTTGGTGAGATGGCTGGGTTGGGTGCAGGCAGGTGCCTGGGTGGGTGGGGTTCCTGGAACACACTGCACCTGGACTTTCTTAGTAGGACAGCTAGATCTGGTGTGGACTAGGAGCCTGGGGCCTGCTGGGATAGGCCTAGCAGGCCAGCTGGAATTCCTAGTGATTGCTCCTTCCTACATTATCAAGGTGGATGGCAAACTAAGAAATGATTCTCTCAGGCATCTTTGACTTAAGAGAGAGTTTGAGCAGTTCCTCACACATTTGGTGGACACCCTAGGACTGGTAAATGGATTTCCTTCTCATATAGTCTAGTTGCCTTTTAAATTGCTGGTTTTTCTCCGTGCCCCAGGGTGACAGAGCTCCAGGTGAGTCTGTCTGCAGGTCCCTCAGTAATATCCCTCCTTAACTGTAGGCTGCTGCACTGGGAGGTGTGGTTTCCATCCTTAGCATGTCTCCTTCTTTCCTGCCCTTCTTTTTTGGTCCCTCTGTTGCTGCATGAAACCTCAGTTTTTCTTCAAGAGGAATTGCTGTATATGTAGGTACAGAGTCAGTGTGTCCATGGGAGGTGGTGAGTTTAGGGTCTTCCTACACTGCCATCTTGGACCTTAGCCTTACTATTTTTTTTTTAACCCCCATTTATCAGAGAGGTGTATTTTTTAAAATCTCTTATTATTATGGTGGATTTATCAATTTATTATATTTCAATTTTTTGCTCGTTAGGGTTTGAAGTATGATATTAGGTGTACATAAATTTAATATTTTAAATTAACCTCATAACTTTTTCTATTTTGTTCACTGCTGTATCTGTAGTGTCTAAAATAGGGGTTAGCACACAGACTGTAAAAAAATATTTGCATGAACAAATTGAATTTTTGATCAGTACATAGAATGATTCCATAAATCCCAGTGATTTCTTCTGTGTAAAGAGTATTTGGTCTGAAAATAACATCGCTATAACAAAATCTTGGTTTGTATTTGACAGAACTTTTTAATCATTTTTTCTTTCATTTTTTCTAAATGTTTCTGTTTAAATATATCTTATATACATCAGGCACCTGAATCTTAATTTTTAATGTCTGACAGGCTGTATTTTAACTAGAGAGTTTAGTTCATGTGTACCAACAGTGATTACTGATATATTTGGATTTTTCTGCTACCTTATTTTTTTTTTTTTATAAATTTCTTTGAATTATATTTTTTCTTCTTAGTCTCATTCTATACTTTCCCTTCAACTAATTGGTTGTTACATATTCTGGTTCTGTTCATATAGTGAATGTGCAGGAAATTTTAAATTTTTATTTTTTAAGTGTAAATTTAATATATTTGTTCTCCTCACATAAAACAAGGAACTTAAAATATTTTAAATCTGACCATTCCAATCCTGACCTGTATGCTTTTGCCTTCTAGAATATTAATTCTAAATTAACTTTTATAGTCCTGCAGATAAGAGGGTAATGTTTTTCTTTTGCACAATTAATATTGGTTTAAATTTACCCGTTACCATTTTCTGTGTTTACACATTCCTTTTTCCATCTTAGACCTTCCTTCTGGGTTAATTTTCTTTCTTGCTGAAGCACATATTTTAGAAGTTATTTCAGTGGAACTCTTTGAGTAACAAACTCTCCATTTTTGTTCATCCAACAATATCTGTATTTTGCACTTGTTCTTGAAAGATAGTTTTCCTGGGTTTCAATTCCAGGTTGACTATTGTTTTTCTTTGGATGCTTTATAGATACCATTCAATTTTCTTTTCTCTTAAACTCTCACTCTTTATAATGCAACTGTCAGTCTAATTCAGTGGTTTTCAAAGGATGGCTCCTAGATCAACAGCATCTACAACACTTTGGAGATTAGTAGAAATATATTTCTTCAACCTTATTCCAGACTTACTGAGTCCGAACTCTGCAGATGGATCTCAGGAATAGGTGTTCTGAAAAGTCCTGCATGTGATTCTGATGCATACTAAATTGTGAGATCTAATTATTGATATAATTGTTATTCTTTTGATGGGGAAAAGTGATTCATCTTATATTTATGGTTATTTTGAAGGTTTTTTTCTTTGTCTTTGGTGTTCTGTAGATTATGATGAGTCTAGGAATTAATTTATTTTTATTTATTTTGATTAAGATTTCCTGGGCTTCCTGAGTTTAAGGATTCGTGGTTCCATTAGTCTTGCAAAATTATAACCCATTATCTCTTTAAATACGGCTTATAAGCTTTTCCCTCTACTGTGTTCTTCTGGAACTTTAATTAGACTTCTATTGTATCTTCTACTTTATACTCCACGTTCTTAGCTATTTTCTCATATCTTACATATCTTTGTTAACCTTTATTGTATCTGGGGTCATTTCTTCAGGTATTTCCCAAAGAGCATATGTATTTGATTCTGATAGAGGCACATTAAGTGTGATTTACATCTTGGGTTTTTGGATCACATAGGTAACATGAATTCTGTCCTCAAACCCATATGAATTCATTTTGTGTTAGAAATTCTCATGGGAGTGTTTTCTCCTTCTACCCTCTTTCTCCCCACCACTCGCATTCATCCTCATCGTCCTCCTTTTCATTCTGCTTCATAGTGAGCCAAGGCCACCACTTGTATGTGTATCCTGCACCCCCAATTTCATGTGTGTGTGTGTGTGCATGTGTGTGTCTGTGTCTGTGTGTGTGTGTTTAACAAACTCATCCACTGAGGTCATTGCCTTTTGAGGGTCTGGGCTTTCCTGGAGTTTCTGAGCTTAACTTCATCTTAGTGAGGCCTATTCTTTGTCTTCTATCTCCTGTTAAAAGACTGTTGCAACACAGCTAGAGACCATCAAAAGATTGGCAAAATCTAGCTCTAGTATGAGCTTAACCTGTGAATTTTTGCTTTTATTATTTTTTTTCCTTTTCTGCCAATTCAGGAATTTATCAGTGATGGCTTGATGGCTGAGTTGTCAGGAAAGTAAATTCATTTTATTCAGTATTTTGGGAAATATTATACTAAGAGTATTTTCTCTGGGTGCCTTGTCAGCCCTCTCCAAACATTGAGATCACTTGAATTGCTTATTCTAACTGTTCCTACACTATCCATGTTCCTCCTTGAGTATCCTATACCGAGTGACCCTGCTGGTCTCAGCACTCAGTGGATAGTTTGGAGAATTCATTTGCTCATAGGCTTAGGAGGTGGGGTGAGAGGCAGGTTCAAATGCCTTGGGTGACCTGTAGGAGTTTTGTCCAAAAGAACCCAATCCTCACCCTGGCTTCCCCAGAGGATCCTGGCCTAAGATAACCTGGTAGCCAAATTGTAGGAGGTGGGCTTTTGGGGTCCATGCCCCCCATTGTCCCTTCTAGCTCAGCTCAGAAGGGGCAGGCCCAAATGTGTTACAGAACCACACACAAGATAGGCTGCAGGTCAGAAATGGTGGGGGTGGGGGCAACAATATATTGGGTCTAGAACTAATAATTATAGTACCTACAGAGGTGGCCCTAGTGTTTGGAAATTCTCTGCTTTGAATGTCACAGATTCCAGAGTTGGGGGCGGGTAGGGAAGAACCCAACTAATACAGTACAAAATATTTTTCAAATGCATTAGTTCACAATGATTTCCTGGAACCTTGGGACCTTAAGTAGAGGTTCCAGTCCATGATTGGCCCCATCTTATTACTCTGTTTCATAGTTCTTTCAAGGTGAGTTTGTATTGAGCATCTTTCCTATACTATGTGTTGGGCAAGCTGCATAAAAATAGACTTGGTTCTGGCTCTTCGGAGCTTACAGTGCATTTAGGTCATTCTCTGAGCATGCACCAGCCAAAAGGCTCAGGGCTGTGCTTCTGGGGGACAATGGAGAAATTACCCTTTCTGATGATTTAAAGGAACCATAAGAGATGGGTAGACTATCACCTGAAAGATGTTAGGAGTAGTCAAATGTAGAGATAGGAAGAAGTGAGAGTATTCCAGAAACAGAGAAAATGGCCGTAGGGTACAAGTACAGTAGATTGAGGGCAAAAGGATGAATATGGAAAAGCAGGTCAGGGCTGATGGTGTTGGTACATTGAAGGGAAGTTGTGGAGGCTAAGTATTATTTATGTAGCAAATGGGAACCACAGGCTTTTGACCAAAAATGGTCCAGAATGTTTTCCTTTTAACAGAGGTGGTTGACTGAACCCATAGACAGGCCAGATATTTTATTTTGGGGTAGGAGGATTTCAGGTCATCCCTGGAATTCTCCTCAGAGTTGATTGGTACAGTTGGTTCACGTGAGGAGGGACTGTCTTGTGTTAGGAGTAGATGGCTGTCTCCTTTGGCCAGCCGGCTGTGACTTTATGTATTATCATTACATTAAATGTGATTCTGGAAAGTGGTTTCATTGCTGTTGGTTAACATTAGTCAGATCCTAAATCCTGGCTTGGTGCTCATCCAAAGTGCTGAGATCCTTTGTTGGGGAACTATTTGTTAAAGTATAAAACGACTTGGGAATTATTCTGCACAAAATGTCCAGTGGCAGAATAAATAACCATTCCCCTCATTAATCCCTGTGGGGAGCGTCTGTTTGAGCGCCTGGCTTTTCCATAATGAAAATATGTCAGCCCTGAATATATATTTGTGCTATTGAGACTGAACAGTGAAATGAAATGAATTCTCCACTCAGCCACAAGTGAAATATGGCCGTTGTGGTGAATGAGGCCCCGCGTGCTGTAAAGTTGAGATCTGGACTTGAAGAAACCACAGGGATGCTAAGATCAAGGGAGAGAGGGGAGGGAGGGCAGTGTGTGATTAAAGTGTGAAGCAATCCCAAGCAAAATTCATCTTCATCTACCCCATTTAAAAGAGAAAGCTATGCCACACAGTAGAGCTGGGTGTTTAAGGAACTGTGAGGCTTTGTTGTCCTCAAAGCCACGGATATCAGAAACCCCCGGGGTGAGGATTTGATGTGCAAAATGGTGGTGCACAGGAAGCTTCCAGTGAGGACAGACGCTTGAGGCCTGAGACCCACCGACCCAGCCCATTCGTTTCACAGGTGTGAAAGAAAGGAAGAGACTCACCTACGGAATCACAGGGAGCCAGTAAAATTCTTCATTCATAATGGCCTGCCCCCAGACTAGCCTGTTCCCTCCACACTGAGCCCAGGCTGCATCACCCTCTGTCTGTCCTCTGTTCTCACGTGGACACCATGACTTGGAAAACAAGGTCTGATTTCGTCATCAGACAGTGCTTTGTACCTGGTAGTTGTTAAAAGTTACCAATTGATGTATTGCCAGGCCTGCTTCCAAGGTCCAGAGTGTCCGTTTTGTGTGTGGGTGGGTGGTTATCTTTTATTTACCTATCTTCATTTCATTTTTGCAGTCAGAGCACACAGTCCAACAGCATAAAAGTTGTGAACTAGGGCTTTGGAGAGAGCCCATCCTGAGTGCAAATCCTCACCCTGCCATTTGCTAGCTGTGTCACTTTAGACAAGTTGCTTAACCTCTCTGTGAAATAGGAAGAGTCATCGTATCTCCCTACAGAACTGTTGTGAGGCTGTGAGGCTTGTCTGAGGTCATGTAGGTGTAGGCAAGCAGCTCCGTACCAGTCAGCCTGTGAAGAGCTGTAATGTGCAGAGGTTCACCTGCATCCATCTAAGACATACCATGTCTCCAGCTCGGTGTTAGAGCATCACGGCTCTTCCTCACTTGCCAGGATGTTTCTAGTCAGTGTTCTTCTCGGTGGGAAAAGAATGTGAACCGCTGAGGAGACTTAGGTTGATATCCTATTAAGTTGAGTTTTGAAAACAAGCACAGATGGCCAGGAGCTAAGGAAAAGATGCCGAGAGCCCAGGATCCACAAGCCACAGAAACAGTATTGCTCAGATCTCTATTGTAAGAACTGACCAGAATTTCCATAAGAACTGTCTTAGATTTTAATTAATTTCATTGTTTCTTCTGCCAGAATGTGATCAGTGCTACAGGTTTTAAAAATGAAGCTTAGTTTTATATGACTAGAGTTCAAATTTGTGAAAAACAGCAGGAAGAAAACACTCTTTTATAGAATCATGTGGTCCCTAAGTCTTTTTTAAAAATAGAGAAAGAAAAGGGTGAATAGAATAGTAAAACCAACAGGAATGTCAGGAAAAGAGGATAGTCTTCTGATTTTGGAAACCATGGGTTAACAGCTATTGAGAGTCTCCAGCCCCATGGTTGAGAAAATTGGCAAATCATTATTTAGCATCCAGTTTGCCATCTGAATCTCTAGTTCTCAAACCCGTGAGTGGTAGAACCCAGTGACATGATGGATTGGTGATCAGTGGTCCTATACAAGCCTACGTATTACAGGATTCCATTTATATGAAATGTTCAGAAGAGACACATAGATTTCTAGAGACAGAAAGCAGTTTGGTGATTGCATGGGCTCAGGATGGGAAAGGAGATGGGACTATGGCTGGGCATGCAGTTTCATGTTAATGCCCTGAAATTAGCTATCATGGGGTTGACAGCTCTATAAATTTAATGAAAGACACACTTAAAACAGATAAATTTTATGCTAAGTAAATTATACCTCAATAAAGCTGTTAAAAAATCAAACTGTATGAATTGATGGAAAAATTCAACCTCTGTAAAGGTATTGATCAAATGTCATCCTTTCTATGAGATCTTTTCTGTTTTTCATTTTTTTTTTTTAATTTAAAACCTTTCTAGGCAGAATTAACTCATCAGTCTTTTTTGGTTCCCCTTACCATTTGCTTGTATTCAGTATTCATCTAACAGACAGTAAGTGGTAACTATGTGTTGGGCACTGAAGAATGAGAGGACAGGACATCTCCTGCTTTTTTTTTTTTTAGTAAAAAATATATATAACATAAAATTTAGTGCTGTGACCATTTTTAAGTGTACAGTTCAGTGGAATTAAGTATACTGACGTTGTTTGCAACCATCACCAACCTCCATCTCCAGAACTTCTCATCATCCAAAACTGAAACTCTACATCCATTAAGCATTCACTTCCCATCCCCTGCCCCAGTCCCTGGTAACCTCTAGTCTACGTTGTCAATGAATTTGACTATTCTAGGTACCTCATATAAGTGGAATCATATAATATCTGTCCTTTTGTGTTTGGTCTATTTCATGTAGCGTGACGTTTTCAAGCTCCATCCAAATTGTAGCATGTATCAGAGCTTTCACATTTTCTTTATCCATTCATCCATTGGTGGACATTAGGATTTTGTGAATAATGCTCCTATGAGTGTTGTTGTACAATAATCTGTTCAAATCTCTGGTTGCAATTTTTGGGGTGTATACCTAGGAGTGAAATTGCTAGAGTGTGTAGTAATGCTGTGGTTCATTGTTTTGGGGAACTACTATATCGTCTTCCACAGTGACTGCAACATTTTACATCCCCACCTTCTAGTTTCTTCACCGTTTGGCCAACATGTATTGTTATTATTATTTATATTGGCCATCCTTAATGGTTTGAAGTGATATGTCATTGTGGTTTTGACTTGCATTTCCCTAATGATTGTGATGTTGAGCACGTTTGCACATGCTTATGGGTCATTTGTACCTGTTCTTTGGAAAAATGCCTGTCCAAGTCCTCTGCCCATTTTATAATTGGGTTTTTGTTATTTTGTTGTTAAACTGTAGGTGTTCTTCATATCTTTTGGATGTTAATCCCTTATCAGATATATGATTGAAAATATTTTTCCCATTCCATGGGTTGCCTTTTCACTCAGTTGATAATATCACTTGGTGCACAAAATGTTGTTTTGATGAAGTCTTTTTTATGTTTTTTCTCTTGTTGTCTGTGCCTTTTGGTGTCATATTCAAGAAATCGTTGCCAAATCCAGTGCCAGGAAACTTTCCTCGTCTGTTTTAAGAGTTTTATGGGTTTAGCTCTTCTATTTAGGCTTTTGATCTATTTTGAGATAATATTTGTACATGGTATATGGAAAAGACCCAACTTTATTTTTTTGCGAGTGGATATCCAATTTTCCCATCACCATTTGTTTAAAAGACTCTCTTTCCCCATTGAATAATATTGGCATCCTCAGAGAAAAATCACTTAAACATACATGCAAGGGTTTATTTCTGGGCTTTGTATTCTATTCCATTTCTCTATATATGTGTCACATTATTTTGATTCCCATGGCGTTGTAATATGTTTTTAAATGAGGAGGTGTAAATCCAGCTTGTTTCTTTTTCAAGATTGTTTTGCCTATTCAGTCTTCTGAGATTCCATGTATATTTTGGGATAGATTTATCTGTTTCTGAAAAAATAATACAACCCCACCATCTTTGGGATGTTCGTATGGATTGTTTTGAAACTCTAGGTCACTTTGGGTAATATTCACATATTAACTATATTAAGTCTTCCAATCCATGAACATTGAATGTTTTTCTTTTTTCTTATGTCTTCTTTAATGTCTTTTGGCAATGTTTTGTAGCTTTCAGTGGCAAGTCTTTGTTCCTTGGATAAGTTTACTCCTAAGTATTTTATTCTTTTTGATGCTATTGTAGATAAAATTGTTAATTTCCTTTTCAAATTGTTCATTGTTAGTGTATGAAAACACAGCTGATTTTTGTGGGTTGATTTTGTATTCTACAGTTTCCTTGAATTATTTTATTCTAAATGCTTCCTGTGGATATTCTAAGGTTTTCTGCATTTAAGATCATGTCATCAGCAAACAGAATTTTACTTCTTTCTTTCCTATTTAGTTGTCTTTAGTTAATTTTCCTTGCCTAATTGCTCTGGTTAGTACTTCCAATACTGTGTTGAATAGAAGTGGTGAAAGTGGACATCCTTGTCTTGTTCATGATCATAAACTAAAAGCTTTGTCTTTCATCATTGAGTCTGATGTTAGCTGTGGGATTTTCATATGTGGACTTGATTATGTTGAGGTAGTTTCCCTCTATTCTTATAGACTGTGTTTATCTAAAAAAAAGTGTTAAATTTCATCGATATTTTTTCTGCATCATTTGAAATGATCATGTGATTGTTTTTCTTTCATTTTGTTAATTGTACATTATGTTGATTGATTTTTATATGGTGGAACATCTTGGATTTAAGGGATAAATGGTTTAGTCATGGCTTATAAATCTTTAATATGTTTCTGAATTTGGTTTGCTAATATTCTTTTGAGGATTTTTATATGAATAGCTGTAAGGCATATTGGTCTGTGGTTTTCTTGTAGTGTCTTTTTCTGGCTTTGGTATCAGGGTTATGCTTGCCTCATAGACTGAGTTAAGAAGTGTTCTCTCCTCTTCAGTGTTTTGGAAAGAATTTGAGAAGGACAGATGCTAACTTTTCCTTAAATATTTGGTGAAATTCACCAGTGCACCAGTGTGATTCAGAGCTTTTCTTTGTTGGAAGATTTTTGATTTCTGATTCAATACCCTTACTTGTTAGAGGTTTATTCAGATTTTCTTTTTCTTGATAATTCAGTCTTGGGAGGTTGTGTGTTTCTAGGAATTTGTCCATTTCATCTAAGTTATTCAATTGTTGGCATACAGTTGTTCACAACTCTCTTATAATACTTCTTATTTCTATAAAATCAGTAGTAATGTCCCCCACTTCCATTTCTAATTTTAGTAATTTGAGTCTTCTTTTTTCCCCTAGCCAATTTAAATTTTGTTAGTCAATTGTGTTAATCTTTTTGAAAAGCTTTTTTTTGTTGTTGATAGTCTGTATTTTTTATTCTTTATTTTATTTATATCTGTTCTAATCTTCTATTTCCTTCCAACTGCTAGCTTTGGGTTTACTTTGTTCTTCTAGTTAATGAAGGTGTAAAGTTAGATTGTTGATTCAAGATCTTTTGGTAAATAATATCAGCATTTAGAGCTATAATTTGCACTCTTAGCCCTGCTATCATTGCACCCTGTAAATTTTGTTATGTTTTCATTTTTTCTAATTTCCTTTGTAAATTTTTTATTTGATTCATTGATTGTTTAGGAGTGTGTTGTTTAATTTCACATATTTTTAAATTTTCTGTTTTTTTGTCACTGATTTCTATTTTCATTGTATGTGATCAGAAAAGATACTTTGTATGATTTGAATCTTTTAAAATTTATCCAATTTGAAGTCTTAAAACAATACACCTCGTTTTTCATCTTCATATGTGGTCTACTCTGGAGCATGTGTAAGGAAAATGTATATTTTCCTGCTGTTGCGTAAAGTATTCTGTACGTGTCTTTTAGGTTTAGTTGGCTTATAGTGTTGTATAAGTCCTTTCTAACTGATACACTGTCTGGTTTTATCCATTATTCAAAGGAAGCTACTGAAATCTCCATTTATTATAGAGTTATTTATTTTTCCTTTCAAGTATGCCAGTATTTTTCATTTATTTTGGTGGTGTTATTTTTGGTATCTGTGGGTTTATAATCGGATGTTTTGGCGAATTAACCCTTTCATCACTCTCTAATCACATTGTCTCTTATATCTGTGTAGCCACCATTGTTCTCTTTTGTTATTGTTTTTATGGACTATCTTTTCCCATTTTTTCAATTTCAAACTATTTTTGTCTGTATATCTCCAGTGAGTCATTTGTAGATATCATGTTTTGTCATTACTGTTGTTTTTTTATCCATTCTGCTAATAATCTATCCCTTTTGACTGAGGAGTTTAATCCATTGACTACTTAAAGTAATTACTGGCAGAGAAAAACTCTTGAAATTTTGTTTTCTGCATGTCAAATAGCTTTTTTATGCTTAATTTCCTCCATTACTGCCTTCTTTTGTATTTAGTTGATTTTATTTTTGTAAAAATTTTGTAAAATCTTGATTCTCATCTCAATTCCTTTTGTGAATATTCTACAAATATTTTCTAGTCAACATGGGGATTATATATAACATCCTAAATAAAAATCTATTTTAAATTGACAGCAACTTCGGTTGCATATAAAATCTTAGAGCTCCATCCTTCCCTTTTATGTTATTAATGTCACAAATTATATCTTTATATATTACATACCCATTATCATAGCTTTATAATGACTTCTTATGCATTTGTCTTTTAAATCTTTTAGAAAATAAAAAAGTGTTACAAACCAGAATTACAACAATACTTTTAAAAAATATTTGCCCATGTATTTACCTTTGCCAGAGAACCCTGTATCTTACTGTTTTAGGTTACTGTCTAGCATTCTTTTGTGTCAACCTGAGGGACTCCATTCAACACTTCTTGTAAGATGGGTCTAGTGGTAATGAACCCCTTCAGTTTTCATCTGAGAGTATCTTAATTTCTTCCTCATTTTTTTAAGGACATTTTTACCTGTTAAGGAATTCTTGGGTGACAAGGTTTTATTTTCTTTCTTTCACCACTTTAAATAGTTTTATGACACTGCTTTCTGGCCTCCAAAATTCCTGCTGGGAAATCTGCGGATAATCTCACTAACGATGGCTTATATGTGATGAGTCCCTATTTTCTTGTTCCTTCAAAGTACTCTCTTTGGCTTTGACTTTCGAAAATTTGATTATGATGTATCTTGGTGTGTTTCTCTTTTTAAATTTATTATACTTCCGTTTCATTGAGCTTCTTGGATATGTAAATCCATGCTTTCCTCAAATTTGGACATTTTCAGCCATTATTTCTTCAAATAGTCTCTCTACAGTTTTCTCTCTTCTTCTTCTGAGATTACCATACTATGTATATTGGTCAACTTCACAGAGTTCCAGAAATCCCTTTGGCTCTGTTGGCTTTTCTTCATTTTTCTTCTTTCTGTTTGTCCGACTTGATATTTTCAAAAGTCTTATCTTCAAGTTTAAAGATTTTTTCCTGCCTGCTCAGATCTGCTGTTAAAACTCTTACAGTGATTTTTTTGTATTTAGTTACTGTATTTTTCAGCTCCATAGTTTCTATTTGGGTCTTTTTTACAATTTCTCCTTGTTCATTTGTCATTTTCCTGATTTTCATAGTCTTTTGTTCATGTTTTCTTTTAGGTATTCAAGCATATTTATGAAGTTGTTTTAAATCCTCTGTCCTGTAAGTCCATTGCCTTTGCTTCTCCAGGAACAATTTCTGCCATTTTGTTTTCTTCCTTTGAATGGGCCTTGATGGCTTATGTACTTTGTGCTTTAAAAAAAAAAAAAAAAAGATTTTATTTATTTATTTGACAGAAAGAGAGATAAAGCAGGAACACAAGCAGGGGGAGTGGGAGAGGGAGAGGCAGCCTTCCCGCTGAGTGGGGAGCCTGATGCGGGGCTTGATCTCAGGACCCTGGGATCATGACCTGAGCCAAAGGCAGACGCTTAACAACTGAGGCACCCAGGCACCCATGCTTTTTTTTTTTTAATTAGGGCATTTAAGAAAAACAATCATCTCCCTCAGTCTTTGAAGACTAGCTCTGTGCCAGTGCAGTCCTTGACTAATTAACTGGGCATGTCTGAGATTTGGGATCAGCCCAAGGTGAAAATGTAAGGTTTTCTCATGTATCTTGCCTCACTGTACATCTTTCCTGGGCCTGTGTGTGACTCCCCTCTCCCATGTACATAGCTGGTTTTGACTGCTTAATTTCCCAAAGAGTCTCGTTTCAGCTTTTCTTCAGAGCCTTAGATGGCTTATTGTCTGCCTTTACCCATAATCTCCTGTCCTAGGCATCTGCTGGTCTGTAATCCCCCTGCATCTTTCATGAGCAATGCTTGCTGTTTCTCTCTGTCTGGAATTTGAGTTAGGTAACCCAGAGACCAGTCCTTTAGGCAGCCTCCAGATGGGTTAGAATATTGCAAAAAACTGTTTTTTCTTCTCTTTGTGCTTTATGGAATTGGGAATTGGGCTGCCACCTGCTCTAGATTAAGACCATGCTGCACTGGGAAGAGAGTGGTCTTGGGCAAGCAAAAACACCATGAAATATCTTACTATTTTGAATGTAGCTTTTTGTGGGTTGGATGTTCCACTTGGATGCTGCAGAATTTTTAATTTTTAGAGAGACTTATTTATCTTAGTTTGGGGTGTTTTAAAATGTTTCTGTGGGAGAATGAAGCCTTGGAGCTTCTTCTTCTGCCATTTTGCTTCATCTCTTGCTTTTTAAAATTATTATTATTAGTTTCAGGGGTAGAATTTAGTGATTCATCGTTTGCATATAACACCCAGTGCTCATTACATCAAGTGTGCTCCTTAATGCCCATCACCCAATGACCCTATCCCCCCCACCCACCACCCCTCCAGTAACCCTCAGTTTGTTCCTGATAGTTAAGTCTCTTCTGGTTTGCCTCCCTGTTTTTATCTTTTTAAATTTTTCCTTCCCTTCTCCTAAGATCATGTTTGTTTTGTTTCTTAAATTCCACATATGAGGGAAATCATGTGGTATTTATCTTTCTTTGACTTATTTCACTTAGCATAATGCCCTCTAGTTCCATCCATGTCTTTGCGAATGGCAAGATTTCATTCTTTTTTTATGGCTGAGTAATATTCCACTGCATATATGTATGTATACCACATCATCTTTGTCCATTCATCTGTCGATGGACATCTGGCCTCTACATATTCTGGCTATTGTGGACATTGCTGTTTTAAACATTGGGCTGCATGTACCCCTTAAAATCACCATTTTTGTATCCTTTGGATAAATACCTAGTAGTGCAATTGCTGGGTCGTAGGGTAGCTCTATTTTCAACTTTTTGAGGAACCTCCATACTGTTTTCCAGAGTGGCTGCACCAGACATCATGCCCACCAACAGTGTAGGAGGGTTCCATCTCTTGATTTTAAAGAGTTCATACTTGATGAGAGAATTGGATATGACACAAGGCACTATGTTGGGGATACACAGAGTGCTAGAAGAAAAGAGGAATATCTGGTTCTGCTGGGAGCAATTGAGAAAGGTTCCCAGAGGAGTAATAATACAGCTGTCCCCTAGGCATTCCAGGTAAAGGAACTATCAAGAAAATAGACTGAAACTAGAGAAGGGTGGAAATGCTTGGAAAAATAATTAGAATTTGAGAAGTGAGGAATGCAAGGTACAAAGAAATAGAAAAGAGTTGATTACAAAGGAGCTTGTTTGCCAAGTCAAGTAGTTCATATTAGGTCTTAGAAGTGAGGGGAGACCTTAAAAAATAAGTAGGGCAGTGGCATGATAAACTACTTTAGAATAAAGTTTAGAATTTCCTTTAGAATAAACTACTCTGGCAGCAGCAACATGCCGGATGGATTGGAGTTGGGTAAGGATAAAGCAGAATCACTAGTTAAAGTCCTGGTACAATTGAGAAAGATGATGGTGGTCAGAATCATGACAGCAGTGGTGACAGAAAGATGAAAAGATATTTAGAAAGATGAACAGACAGAATCTAGTGACATAATACAGGTTGAGAGAGAAGGTCAGAAATGTTGATGCTGTTCCTGAAGTCAAGGTATGTAGAGGGAGGAATTGTGAAGAGGAAGCTGATGAATTATTTTTAAATTATTAAACTTCTAAATCATGGAAGACATTATAGTATATTGGTTCTGTTATTTTTTTAAAAAAATTGTGAAACATGAAGATGGGGCTGAATAAAATCCCAATACTGCTCTTAGGAGTCACCCCCATTACCAGCTTAGTGTGTGTTCTTTCAGGCTTTGTACTGTACTCCTCCATACTTACAATATTGCCTTTTAGTTATTGAACATACTCTGTATTTTACATACCCCCAATTTTTTTCTCCACACAACTGATAGTGTAGAAGTTTTGCTAACTCAGTGCATATGAATTACATCATTCTTGTTGACTGTTGCATAGTATTCCAGAAGAGAGTCACCAAGTGTGCCCATTGATGGATGTTTAGTTTTGTCCCAGTTTGCCTGTCCTGTCAATGATGTTGCAATGGATACACATTTCCATGTTCTTTGTAAATTACGTGATTTTCCCCCCTCTAGTAGTTACTGAGAAGTGGAATTACTGGGTCCTACAGTATATATTCTTATTTTGATAGCTGTTGCCAAACTGCCCTCCATGTGGGTGTTCTGACTGTATGGTGTGCAAGTGTTCTTTATGCCACATTCTCATCAACACTTGACATGATTTTTTGGAGTGAAAAATGATAGATCCTTGTCTTAATTTGTGTTTGTCTGATCATCAGTGAGGTTAGGCTTGGTTTCCTTGCAATTTGTCTTCTGTGAATTGTTTATTTTTATCTTTTCCCCATTAGTCTGTTGGGCTTTCTCTTAGGGATTTAGGAGCTTAAAAAAATTTATATCCTAATCCTTCATCCGTTTTATGTCACCAATATCTTCTTTGGTGTCTTGTTTATCTTTTCAGTTTGTTTATGTTATTAATTTTGATGGAAAAAATTATCAACCCTTTCCTTTATGGCTCATGTCTGTTAGAACAGCCATGCTGACTCGTGCTGCCGTAGGCATATTCACGGTGGATTTCGTTTTGTCATTTTCATTGTTTAAGGTTTGAAATTGTTAGTGGGAAATTCAGGTAGAATTATGTAAATAGCAGGTGATGCCTCAGAATGGAGTGGGAGTCAAAATGTACACTCAGACTATAGATTGGGGGCTTCTCAGAGAAGAGGAGATGATTGAAACCAGTGGCATACATAATACTGTCCAGAGAAAGCAGGTAAAGTCAAAGAGAAGTGGGCCAGAGAAGTTATCAAGGAGGTAACTTTACAGAGCAGCAACCACGTTTTATTCACATTCATATTCCTAGAACTCAATGTGGTGCCTGTCCATAGTGACATTCATCAATCCAACACATACTCATCTATAAATCTATAAATCTGCTAATAAATCTATAAAGGCTTGCAGAGTGAATACATTTTAAAATCTTCCTCCTTCCTTGAATCAATTTGCCCAAGCACATCTTACAAATGAGTGAGCATTGTGAGAAGGTGCAGTGACCGTTTTGCTTACACTGTATTACCAAAGCTGGAACCCTGGCTTCAGGTTCGCCTTCGTTTGGTCCTGGACCTTTAAACAAACCCCCGTGGCATCTGTGAAGTCATAGCTGGAGGAAAAGTGTGATAGTTGAGATAGTTGACCTGCACAACGGTGCTGATTTGAGATGAATTTGGAGAGTATCCACAAATGCCAACTTTTCTTTAATGATCCTGTAACTACCCTGGAGGCTTCATATTGGTCATTGTTCTCCTGACATTAGTTATTTCGTGGACTTGTGAAGCACCTTTCCCTGAACTGTCAATCTACAAATTGTCTGTAAAATCTATTCCATGCGGTAAAGGAACAGAATTATTCATAAGGAAGTGACTGCCTCAGCTTCTGGTGAAATGACTCACTCAGGGTATAATTAAGTCATAGGCACACTGGCCTGAATGTGGCTGAAGCTGGAAAGGAAATCATTCCTTTTCCAATTTGGGGGCTTTCTGATGTTTGACAAGCCTCTGGAAAATTCAGAATCCCCTGTAAAGGAGAATTTCTTTCTTTCTTTTTTTTTTTTTTTTTTAGGAGAATTGGAGAATAACTAATGGGAGGGAAAGAATAGGAAGAACTGGAAAAGCTTAAGGTTGTCAACAGGATGACAACACAGAGATCTAATAGGTAAAAACGAAGTAACAAAGTGGAAGCCTCAAAGAGTGAAAGCAGCTAACACAAGGGTTAGGTGATGTGGTTCTAGACTGCGTGGGCACAGGGTGTGTTGAGAGAGGGGCAAAGACAGGGTGGACCACCAGCTGGTCTACCTCCTTTGCCATGTACAGGAGCCTTGAAGGAGGGGTCCGTACTGGCAGTCCCCTCTGTCTGCCCATGCTGTTTGTTCTCCAGAGATTGAGTGTGGACATGGCTTGGTGAGATGACATGCAGGCTAAGAAAATACCAACACTCAGGTGTTGCAGACAAATCAAAATTTATTGAGACAGACAGAAATGCACCTACTCAGGACTACAGTTAAGCATTTACTATTAACCAAAGAGTCGTGTTCACATTCCAGAGAAGTCTACATGGAAAAGCATTCAGAATTTACTAGATTTTTCTACATCACTATTTCATCTACAATAGGGACAACAAAATGACACTCAGGATTTGGTGGGCTCTCATTACAATGCTACACATTGAACAGGGACAAACAGTAACTTTGAGAAAAAGGTATAAAAAGACCAAAACCACCCACTGTAGAAAGGGCTCTTAGATGTTACTGTACAATGTGGTCAAGGTGGGGGGAAAAAAAAGTGTGGCATTCTGGGAAAAGTAGAGGGGCAGACCTGGACAGACACATAGTCATTCACTGCTGGGTGTGGGGAAATGGGCATAAAGAAGGGGAAACTGACAACAAAATCTCAGATTGAGTAGTAAGGTATTCCCATGCCTAGAATATCTGTGGAAACAAAAAGACATTATTATGGCAGACAACTAACCATGGTGAAAGAAAATTTGGGATTTAAGGTGGATGCTGAGGAAACAGTATTAAATAAAAGAACCATGTGTGGAATAAGAATAAGTGCTGTTTACTAGAGAGTTTCCAGAAATGAGTGAGGATTCAGTTCAATACCTGTCTCAAAAATGGGGATGGATTATCATGGTACTATTTTTGTTTAATCAAGATTTTTATGTATACTTAGTTGCTAACAAAAGGACTCCTGCCCAAAAAGGGGAAATCACAAATTCTACTTCTAAAGATAAGGTAACTAGAAAATCAAATCTTTAGTACTTGTGAAAAGTAGTAAAGCCCTTTAAAAATCTAATGCTGTCATGCCAAAGTGAGGCATGAAAAGTGATGTTAATGTTGCTCCATTGATTTGGGGTCCCAGTCTTAGGAGGGCTTTTTATTTACTATTTTAATGATTCAAAACATCTTCCTGGAATATCTTTGAAAACGAGCATCTTGTTACCTTACTGGGAACTGACTGCTGAGCCCACTCTTCTCCACCATTAAGTTAATGCTAAGAATCTTTAAGTGTCATCTTAATTTGATACTTGTCATAAGATAATTAGGCAAATTAGAATCAGTGGTTCTCTGTTCCTGGAAGTTTTTCTGAGTGAAATCAATTTGTCGCTTTTAATTTGTTCTCTTGTGCATTTTTCCAAGCTCAGAGGAGACAGTAACGATGGTTTTCTTTGATGGTCTAAACTGAAAATTTTTAATATGTCTTGATTCTTTTGTATACTCTATTATAATTTAGCTGCAGTTAAGCACCTGCTTTCTAAATTACCATCTCAGTGTTTTGTTCAAGTGAAGAAAAACAATTGAAAGAGAGGTGATGGAGTTGACATCCCAATACAGAGCTTGCCTCTGTTCTCTACCTAGGGTCCTGGTGGTACCCGTGTCTATCAGGCCAAAGAAGTTGACTGTATCACGTATGTTCATTTCCCATCTGAGACTAAGTCTAGGAATGATGCCACCGTGGCCAATGCTAGGACTGCAAAATGCTGGTTTGAAGGCAGCTTGGTAAAATACAAATATATGGTCAATTTGAGAGGGTAGGTGTTGGTCAGCTGCCGCTATGACCATGGTTTGGCTGAGTATATTTTTTTGCCTGAGTTTATGTGGTTGTCTTATGGACGGGCTGGAGCTCAGGAGGAAAGGAAGATAAACCAACGTGGGCCACAGAGCCTTGCTGGGGGGCTGATGAGGGTCACAGGTAATTGGAAACCAGGTAGGACAGGAGCTTAAGGGTCTGAAGTACTGGACTAAATGGGGCCACTCACTTCGAAGACTACTCTTTGGTGCTTGTATCTGAGCCAGCTTGATAGGGACAGAAATCCTTAAAACAATAGAGAGGCTGACCCTACCAAATTCAGAGACAGACTGTAATCATGAGCTTACTTAGGGAAAAGAAACACTGGTGGAGGGCTTGCTTCAGGAGTAGCTCTTAGAAATCCAACCTAGCTTCTAGGCGCTATGATGAAGTTCTTTTTAGCCTCCCTTTGGGATTTTTTTAAATAAATGATGAGTGGTATAAAATCTGTACAGCTTGTGTACCCTCGCTATGATTTGTGGATAGAAATGGGGCAAAGCAAAACATGAGATTAAGAATCCTGAATTTTCTTCTGCAAAGGAACACTGTGGTATTGTCATCTCAGGGAGCAGAGGATGTGTATCCATGCCTTGGGAAAAGCCCTTGCGTCGGCAGGGAAAGTGAGAACCTGTGGCAGACAGGATTGCTGCAGCCCTGGGGGCGGGGGTGGGGGGGACGCTTTGAGCTGAAATGAAAAAGATGGCTTGTGAAGTTGCCCATGTGGGAGTCTCATGGCTTCTGCAAGGAAAGTGATTTAGGCGGACAGAGGCTTAGCCAAATCAAAGGGCTTCCCGTGACTCTCCTAATGCATAGGGAAAGGAACCTCCTCAGCCTGCAGGCTACAAGTGCTAACTCTTAGTGCAAAGAAAGGAATTCTGATACTGATTTCTTATTCCAGAAATTCTGATCCAGGTCTGGACAGCTGACAAATTTATAACTGTTTTTCAAATGAGTTTCTAGAAGATCCTGAAGCGCTTTTTCTGAGTGGTGTGTGTGTGGTCTTGTACAATCTACTCTGTACACACAGACATCTTTATGCATGTACAGAGGAGCATCCAGACACCCTTGTTAATAAAGGAAATCAATTCCCCGAAGGAACTCTTGACTGAATTAAGGCTGTTGTTTGTAGGAAGCCAGATAGTGATATGAAAAACTAATTTTTAATTATTAACACGAGGGGTGGTGGGGATAGGGCAGAAGAAAGTACAGTGTGGTGTGTTTTCCACGACATCTACAGGACACAAGAAAAGCACTTAGACACCGGAAGGCCGGGAACCATGCTGGAATGACCACTGGTGTGGGTAATCGAAAAGCATCTTGGACGTTTACAAGGTGGGGGCTCCCTGCACAGTCAGAATCCCACATACATCACATGCTCATTGCAAAAATCTCACGGGAGGGAAGGAGGCTTTAATTGAGACAGCCGCTTCCCTGTCTAAAAAAACAAAACACAACACCCTTCTTCCCACACAACTGTATGCAAGACCAGAATGCTCTGGGGACAAGGAGTGGTCTTCCAAACCTCGGGTCAGGTACAGAGAGCAACAATGGAGAAGAGGCCTTGGTGCTGTGGAGTCTTAGATACAAATGCAGGAGTAGGAAGTGACTTGCAATTCTGTGCAAACCTCGTGTCCTCTTCCTCGTGGGGACTACCATATGTAGCCCACCTCGTCCTCTTTGTCGTCGTCCTCATCCTCATCATCCTCTGTCACTGCCCGGGTGTGCACCCTCAGCTTCCCCAATGTGTCCTTTGGTCCCAGCTCCCGCTCATCCTCTAGGTCATCTAGCAGGACCACAGAGCCGCCACTGCCAAAATCCCCTGAAGTCTCCTGCTCCTCTTCTGAAAGAAGAAGGAAGAAAAGATGGGAGGTTAGTTGCTGCTTATACTTCTGGACCATCGGAGTGGTTCCTTTTCATGCGACTTAAGTGTAGGGAGAAAGCATGCAATTTACTCTCTGAATATTAGAGCATCTCTGCCTGGATGGGGTTCGTCAACATGGCATAGGCTGAAAGCTTTGTGAACCCCGGAGGTCTGGAGATGCTTCTGCCTTCTTGGTGGAACCTTGGGAGGTTTATCGAAGTCATTCTTTGTCAAAAAATGTGATCCAATCCCCCGGTCACGGGGAGTTCCTGCCACTCATAAAGCTAGCTACGCCTAATCTCACGTGATTTCAGGGTGAATGCGTCTCCACTGTAAACTTGTTCACTGTAGACCACAGATACGTCTCGAGATTCTTCTGCCCAGATCTTTATACGGTCAACACCTGCCAGTCAACAGAGGTCACTGTGGGGCTGACGCAGAGGGCCCTACTCACCGCAGCTCACGGCGCCCTGTTTCCTGGAGCCGGCCAGCTCGTTGCCGTATTTATCCACACACCAGCACTGCCCAGTGCTGCCATGGCATTGTGTGGCTTTATAATAGCCCTCCTCGTTGCACCGAGGGATGAATGCTCCTGAGGGGGGAAACAGTCCAGTTTGAATCAGACGTGCACGGGTACTCAGGGTTAATGCCCCCCCCCCCCCCCCCGAGAGAGAGAAGACGGGATTTCCTGCAGAGCTAGCGGGGGGAAAGCAGTGGCTGGTGATTACTTAGTCGAGATCTACAGGGTCCTGGATTGGCTCAAGGTGAGACAGGATCCCTTCTTGGGTGAGTTCTTATTTTTCCCTTTAAAATATGAATGGGTACTACTCTTAGTAACAATTTCTTTACCGTTTCCCAGTTTTATGGAGCTAGGAGTGAGATGTAGCACCATGGAATGTGCAGTGCACAGCACAATTTGACTTACATATGCTGTCAAATGATTACTGAAGTGTAATTAACATCTGTCTTTCCTTTGCGATGAGAACTCTTAGGATTTACTACTAACAACTTTGATATGTTCCATACAGCAGTGTTGTCTATGGTCCTCATGCTGTACATTAAATTCCTGGTACGTACTTGTCTTACAACTCGAAGTTTGTACCTTTTGACCACCTTCCTCCAATTCTCCCTACCTATGGTAACCACCAGTTGGATGTCCTTTCCTCTGAGTTGTTGTTTTAGGTTCCAGATCATATGCTAGTTGTCTGACTGACTTCACTTAGCATCTTGTCTTCAAGGTCATTCCATGTTGTCACAATTGGCAGGCCTTCCTTCTCTTTTATGGTATACAGTAGTCTATTTTGTATACAAACACACACACTAATTTCTTTATAACATATAACAAGATATGTTTCTATATCTTGGCTATTTTAAATAACACTGCCATGATCATGTGGGTGCAGCTTTCTGAGAAGTGGAATTGCTGGATTATATGGTAGTTTTTTAAAAAAAAATTTATTTTATTATGTTATGTTAATCACCATACATTACATCAGTTTTTTTTTTTTAAACATTTTATTTATTTATTTGAGAGAGAGAATGAGAGACAGAGAGCATGAGAGGGAGAAGGGTCAGAGGGAGAAGCAGACTCCCTGCCGAGCAGAGAGCCTGATGCGGGACTCGATCCCGGGACTCCAGGATCATGACCTGAGCCGAAGGCAGTCACTTAACCAACTGAGCCACCCAGGCGCCCCACATCATTAGTTTTTGATGTAGTGTTCCATAAGTCATTGTTTGTGTATAACACCCAGTGCTCCATTCAGTATGTGCCCTTTTAATACCCATCACTAGGCTAACCCATCCCCCCACCCCCCTCCCCTCTAGAACCCTCATTTTCTTTCTCAGAGACCATAGTCTCTCATGGTTCATCTCCCCCACCGATTTCCCCCCTTCATTCCTCCCTTCCTACTATCTTCTTTTTTTTTTTAACATATGTATTATTTGTTTCAGAGGTACAGGTCTGTGATTCAACAGTCTTACACAATTCACAGCGCTCACCATAGCACATACCCTCCCCAATGTCTATCACCCAGACACCCCATCCCTCCCACCCCCCACCACTCCAGCAACCCTCAGTTTGTTTCCTGAGATTAAGAATTCCTCATATCCGTGAGATCATATGATACATGTCTTTCTCTGATTGACTTATTTCGCTTAGCATAATACCCTCTAGTTCCATCCACACCATTGCAAATGGCAAGATTTCAGTTTTTTTGATGGCTGCATAATATTCCATTGTATATATACACCATATCTTCTTTATCCATTCATCTGTCAATGGACATCTTGGCTCTTTCCATAGTTTGGCTATTGTGGACATTGCTGCTATAAACATCAGGGTGCATGTACCTCTTCGGATCCCTACATTTGTATCTTTGGGGTAAATACCCAGTGGTGCAATTGCTGGGTCGTAGGGTAGCTCTATTTTCAACTTTTTGAGGAACCTCCATTCTGTTTCCCAGAGTGGCTGCACCAGCTTGCATTCCCACCAATAGCGTAGGAGGGTTCGCCTTTCTCTGCATCTCCGCCAACATCTGTCATTTCCTGACTTGTTAATTTAAGCCATTCTGACTGGTGTGAGGTGGTATCTCATTGAGGTTTTGATGGATTTCCCTGATGCTGAGCGATGTTGAGCACGTTTTCATGTGTCTGTTGGCCATTTGGATGTCTTCTTTGGAGAAATGTCTGTTCATGTCTTCTGCCCATTTCTTGATTGGATCATTTGTTCTTTGGGTGTTAAGTTTCATAAGTTCTGTATAGATTTGGATACTAGCCCTTTATCTGATATGTCATTTGCAAATATCTTCCCCCATTCTGTCAGTTGTCTTTTGGTTTTCTTGACTGTTTCCTTTGCTGTGCAAAAGCTTTTTATCTTGATGAAGTCCCAATAGTTCATTTTTGCCCTTGCTTCCCTTGCCTTTGGCGATGTTTCTAGGAAGAAGTTGCTGCGCTGAGGTCAAAGAGGTTGCTGCCTGTGTCCTCCTTTAGGATTTTGATGGACTCCTGTCTCACATTGAGGTCTTTCATCCATTTCGAGTCTGTTTTTGTGTGTGGTGTAAGGAAATGGTCCAATTTCATTCTTCAGCATGTGGCTGTCCAATTTTCCCAACACCATTTGTTGAAGACACTGTCTTTTTTCCATTGGACATTCTTTCCTGCTTTGTCAAAGATGAGTTGACCATAGAGTTGAGGGTCCATTTCTGGGCTCTCTATTCTGTTCCATTGATCTATGTGTCTGTTTTTGTGCCAGTACCATACTGTCTTGATGATGACAGCTTTGTAATAGAGCTTGAAGTCAGGCATTGTGGAGCCCCCAGCTTTGCTTTTCTTTTTCAACATTCCTCTGGCTATGCGGGGTCTTTTCTGGTTCCATACAAATTTTAGGATTATTTGTTCCATTTCGTTTAAAAAAGTGGATGGTATTTTGATAGGCATTACATTAAATGTGTAGATTGCTCTAGGTAGCATTGACATCTTCACAATATTTGTTCTTCCAATCCATGAGCATGGAACACTCTCCCATTTCTTTATGTCTTCCTCAATTTCTTTCATGAGTATTTTACAGTTTTCTGAGTACAGATTCTTTGCCTCTTTGGTTAGACTTATTCCTAGGTATATTATGGTTTTGGATGCAATTGTAAATGGGATCGACTCCTTAATTTCTCTTTCTTTTGTCTTGCTGTTGGTGTATAGGAATGCCACTGATTTCTGTGCACTGATTTTATATCCTGCCACTTGACTGAATTCCTGTATGAGTTCTAGCAGTTTTGGGGTGGAGTCTTTTGGGTTTTCCACATAAAGTATCATATCATCTGCAAAGAGTGAGAGTTTGACTTCTTCTTTGCCAATTTGGATGCCTTTGATTTCTTTTTGTTGTCTGGTTGCTGTGGCTAGGACTTCTAGTACTATGTTGAATAGCATTGGTGATAGTGGACATCCCTGCCACGTTCCTGACCTTAGGGGGAAAGCTCTCAGTTTTTCCCCATTGAGAATGATATTCACTGTGGGCTTTCCATAGATGGCTTTTATGATATTAAGGTATGTACCCTCTATCCCTACACTGTAAAGAGTTTTAATCAAGAAAGGATGCTGTACTTTGTCAAATGCTTTTTCTGCATCTATTGAGAGGATCATATGGTTCTTGTTCTTTTTTTTATTAACGTATTGTATCACGCTGATTGATTTGTGGATGTTGAACCAACCTTGCAGCCCAGGGATAAATCCCACTTGGTCGTGGTGAATGATCCTTTAAATGTACTGTTGGATCCTACTGGCTAATATTTTGGTGAGAATTTTTGCATCCATGTTCATCAGGGATATTGGTCTGTAATTCTCCTTTTTGATGGGGGTCTTTGTCTGGTTTGGGGATCAAGGTAATGCTGGCCTCATAAAACGAGTTTGGAAGTTTTCCTTCCATTTCTATTTTTTTGGAACAGTTTCAGAAGAATAGGTATTAATTCTTCTTTAAATGTTTGGTACAATTTCCCTGGGGAAGCCATCTGGCCCTGGCCTCTTGTTTGTTAGGAGATTTTTGATTTCTGTTTCAGTTTCCTTAGTGGTTATGGCTCTGTTCAGGTTTTCTGTTTCTTCCTGGTTCAATTTTGGTAGTTTATACATCTCTAGGAATGCACCCATTTCTTCCAGATTCTGTAATTTGCTGGCATATAGTTGCTCATAATATGTTCTTGTAATTGTTTGTATTTCTTTGGTGTTGGTTGTGATCTCCTCTTTCATTCATGATTTTATTTATTTGGGTCATTTTTCTTTTTGGTAAGTCTGGCCAGGGGTTTATCAAACTTACTAATTCTTTCAAAGAACCAACTCCCAGTTTCGTTGATCTGTTCTGTTCTTTTGGTTTCTATTTCATTGATTTCTGCTCTGATCTTTGTTATTTCTCTTCTCCTGCTGGGTTTAAGCTTTATTTCTTTTTTCTTTTTCTTTTTTAATTTTATTATGTTATGTTTGTCACTATACATCATTAATTTTTTTTTAAAGATTTTATTTATTTATTTGAGACAGAGAGAATGAGAGAGACAGAGAGCACATGAGAGGGGGGAGGGTCAGAGGGAGAAGCAGGCTCCCTGCGGAGCAGGGAGCCCGATGCGGGACTCAATCCTGGGACTCCAGGATCATGACCTGAGCCGAAGGCAGTCGCTTAACCAACTGAGCCACCCAGGCGCCCAGTATACATCATTAATTTTTGATGTGGTGATCCACGATCCATTGTTTTCGTATAACACCCAGTGCTCCATGCAGTACGTGCACTCCTTAATACCCATCACTGGGCTAACCAATCCCCCTCCCTCCTCCCCTCTAAAACCCTGTTTGTCTCTCAGGGTCCATAGTCTCTCATGGTTCATCTCTCCCTCCAATTCCCTCCCACTTCATTTTTCCCTTTCTTCTCCTAATGTCCTCCATGCTATTCCTTATGTTCCACAAATAAGTGAAACCATATGATAATTGACTTTCTCTGCTTGACTAATTTCACTTAGCATAATCTCCTCCAGTCCCATCCATGTTGATGTAAAAGTCGGGTATTCATCCTTTCTGATGGCTGAGTAATATTCCATTGTATATGTGGACCACATCTTTATCCATTCACCTGTTGAAGGGCATCTTGGCTCTTTCCACAGTTTGGCTATTGCGGACATTGCTGCTATGAACGTTGGGGTGCATATGGCCCTTCTTTTCACTACATCTGTGTCTTTGGGGTAAACAGTAGTGCAATTGCTGGGTCATAGGGTAGCTCTATTTTTAACTTTTTGAGGAACCGCCACACTGTTTTCCAAAGTGGCTGTACCAACTTGCATTCCCACCAACAGTGTAATAGGGTTCCCCTTTCTCCACAACCTCTGCAACATTTGTGGTTTTTTACCTGTCCATTTTTGCCATTCTAACTGGTGTAAGGTGGTATCTCAGTGTGGTTTTGATTTGAATTTCCCTGATGGCTAATGATGATGAACATTTTTTCATGTGTCTGTTAACCATTTGTATGTCTTCTTCAGAGAAGTGTCTTTTCATATCTTCTGCCCACTTTTTGACTTGATTATTTGTTTTTTCGGGTGTTGAGTTTGAGAAGTTCTTTACAGATCTTGGATACCAGCCCTTTATCTGTGGCGTCATTTACAAATATCTTCTCCCATTCTGTGGGTTGCCTCTTTGTTTTGTTGACTTTTTCCTTTGCTGTGCAGAAGCTTTTTATCTTGATGAAGTCCCAAAAGTTCATTTTTCTTTTGTTTCACTAGCTTTTGGAGCTGTATCTTGAAAGAAGTTGCTGTGGCCGATGTCAAAGAGGTTACTGCCTATGTTCTCCTCTAGGATTTTGATGGATTCCTGTATCACATTGAGGTCTTTCATCCACTTTGAGTTTATCTTTGTGTATGGTGTTAGAGAATGGTCGAGTTTCATTCTTCTGCATGTGGCTGTCCAATTTTCCAAGCACCATTTATTGAAGAGACTGTCTTTTTTCCATTGCATGTTTTTTCCTGCTTTGTCAAAGATTATTTGACCATAGAGTTGAGGGTCCATATGTGGGCTCTCTCTTCTGTTCCATTGGTCTATATGTCTGTTTTTGTGACAGTACCATGCTGTCTTGGTGATCACAGCTCTGTAATATAGCTTGAAATCGGGCAACATGATGCCCCCAGCTTTGTTTTTCTTTTTCAACATTTCCTTGGCGATTCAGGGTCTTTTCTGATTCCATACAAATTTTAGGATTGTTTGTTCCAGCACTTTGAAAAATGTCATTGGAATTTTGATCGGGATGGCATTGAAAGTATAGATTGCTCTGGGTAGCATAGACATTTTAACAATGTTTATTCTTCCGATCCATGAGCATGGAATATTTTTCCATCTTTTTGTGTCTTCTTCAATTTCTTTCATGAGTGTTTTGTAGTTCCTAGAGTATAGATCCTTTACCTCTTTGGTTAGGTTTCTTCCGAGGTATCTTATGGTTTTTGGTGCTATTGTAAATGGAATCATTTCTCTAATTTCTCTTTCTACAGTTGCATTGTTAGTGTATAAGAAAGTAACTGATTTCTGTGCATTGATTTTGTATCCTGCAACATTACTGAATTGCTGTATGAGTTCTAGTAATTTGGGGGTGGAGCCTTTTGGGCTTTCCACATAAAGTATCATGTCATCTGCGAAAAGAGAGTTTGACTTCTTTGCTAATTTGAATACCTTTTATTTCTTTTTGTTGTCTGATTGCTGTTGCTAGGACTTCTCGTACTATGTTGAACAATAGAGCGAGAGTGGGCATCCTTGACATGTTCCTGATCTTAAGGGAAAGACTCTCAGCTTTTCCCCATTGAGGATGATATTTGCTGTGGGTTTTTCATAGATGGATTTTATGAACTTGAGGAGTGTTCCTTCTATCTCTATACTCTGAAGAGTTTTAATCAGGAGAGGATGTTGTATTTTGTCAAATGCTTTTTCTGCATCAACTGAGAGGACCATATGGTTCTTCTCCCTCCTCTTATTAATGTGTTCTATCACATTGATTGATTTGCGAATGTTGAACCACACTTGCATCCCGGAGATAAATCCCACTTGGTCGTGGTGGATGATCCTTTTAATGTATTGTTGGAACCTATTAGCTAGGATTTTGTTGAGGATTTTGGAATCCATATTCATCAGGGATATCGGTCTGAAATTCTCCTTTCTGATGGGGTCTTTGCCTGGTTTGGGGATTAAGATAATGCTGGCCTCACAGAATGAGTTTGGAAGTTTTCCTTCTGTTTCTATTTTTTGAAACAGCTTCAGTAGAATACGTATTATTTCTTCTTTGAATGTTTGGTAGAATTCCCCAGGGAATTCATCAGGCCCTGGACTCTTGTTTTTTGGGAGGTTTTTGATCACTGCTTCAATCTCATTACTGGTTATTGGCCTATTCAGGTTGTCAATTTCTTCCTGTTTCAGTTTTGGCAGCTTATAGGTTTCCAGGAAGGCCTCCATTTCATCCAGATTGCTCAGTTTATTGGCATAGAGTTGTTGATAATAATTTCTAATGATTGTTTCTATTTCCTTGGTGTTAGTCGTGATCTGCCCCCTTTCATTCATAATTTTATTAATTTGGGTCCTTTCTCTTTTCTTTTGGATAAGTCTGGCCAGTGGTTTATTGATCTTATTAATTCTTTCGAAGAACCAACTTCTGGTTTCGTTGATCTGATCTACTATGTTTCTGGATTCTAATTCATTGATTTCTGCTCTAATTTTAATTATTTCTCTTCTAATGCATGGCTTGGGCATCATTTGTTGCTTTTTCTCTAGTTCTTTAAGGTGTAGAGTTAGTTGGTGAATTCAGGATTTTTCTATTTTTTTGAGTGAGGCTTGGATGGCTATGTATTCCCCCTTAGGACCACCTTTGTAGTATCCCATACGTTTTGGACCGATGTGTTTTCATTCTCATTGATTTCCATGAATTGTTTAAGTTCTTCTTTGATTTCTTGGTTGACCCAAACATTCTTGAGCAGAGTGGTCTTTAGCTTCCAAGTGTTTGAATTTCAGCCAAATTTTTTCTTGTGATTGAGTTCCAGTTTTAAAGCCTTGTGGTCTGAGAATATGCAGGGAATAATTTCAGTCTTTTGGTATCGGTTGGGACCTGATTTATGACCCAGTATGTGGTCTATTCTGGACAAAGTTCCATGCATGCTCAAGAAGAATGAATATTCTGGGGGCGCCTGGCTGGCTCAGTCATTAAGCATCTGCCTTCGGCTCGGGTCGTGATCCTAGGGTCCTGGGATCGAGCTCTGCATCGGGCTCCCTGCTCGGTGGGAAGCCTGCTTCTCCCTCTCCCACTCCCCCTGCTTGTGTTTCCTCTCTTGCTGTGTCTCTCTCTGTCAAATAAATAAAATCAAAAAAAAAAAAAAAAAAAGAAAAGAAAAGAAGAAGAATGAATATTCTGTTGTTTTAGGGTGGAATGCTCTGTAAATATCTATGAGGTCCATCTGGTCCAATGTATCATTCAAAGCTCTTGTTTCCTTGTTGATTTGCTGCTTAGATGATCTGTCCATTGCTGAGAGTGGAGTATTGAGGTCTCCTACAATTAATGTATTGTTATCGATATGACTCTTTATTTTGGTTAACAGTTGGCTTATGTAGATGGCTGCTCCCATGTTGGGGGCATAGATATTTACAATTGTTAGATCTTCTTGTTGGATAGACCCTTCATGAATGATATAGTGTCCTTCTGTGTCTCTAATTACAGACTTTAGTTTTAAATCTAATTTGTCTGATATAAGAATTGCAACCCCAGCTTTGAGGTCCGCTGGCATGGAAGATGAATCTCCATCCCTTCACTTTCAGTCTGAATGTATCTTTAGGTTCAAAATGAGTCTCTTGTAGGCAGCATATGGATGGGTCCTGTCTTTTTATCCAGTCTGCAACCCTGTGCCTTTTTATGGGAGCATTTAGGCCATTCACGTTGAGAGTGATTATTGAAAGACATGAATTAATTGTCATCATGTCTGTGAAGACATGTATAGATTGTCCCTTTAAATTTTTGTTGTATATCACTCTTGGGGTCTTTCTTCTTTTATAGAAACCCCCTTAATATTTCTTGCAGGGCCAGCTTAGTGGTCACATATTCTTTCAGTTTCTGCTGGTCATGGAAGCTCTGCATCTCTCCATCCATTCTAAATGACAGCCTTGCGGGGTAAAGTATTCTTGGCTGCATGTTCTTCTCATTTACTACTCTCAATATGTCTTGCCAGGCCTTTCTGGCTTGCCAGGTCTCTGTGGATAGGTCTGATGTTATTCTGATGTTCCTCCCTCTGTACGTAAGGAATCTCTTCCCCCTAACTGCCCTTAAGATGGTTTCCTTGGTTCTAAGATTTGCAAGTTTTACTATTACATGCCAGGGTGTTGGCCTGTTTTCCTTGATCTTGGGAGTGGGTCCGCTCTGCCTCTAGGATGCGAGTGTTTGTTTCATTCCCCAGATTAGGGAAGTTCTCAGCTACGATTTGCTCAAATACATCTTCTAGTCCTCTCTCTCTCTCCACCCCCCCGGGATTCCAATTATTCTGACATTGGAACACTTCATGGTGTCACTTATTTCTCTGATTCTATTTTCATGGATTCTGAGTTGTTTCTCCCTGGCCTCCTCTTTTCCCTTTTTATCTATTATATTCTCTTCCAGGTCGCTTATTCGTTCTTCTGCCTCACTTACCCTAGCCGTTAGATTATCTAGATTGGATTGGATCTCATTGATAGCATTTTTAAGTTCTGCCAATTCAGCTTTCATTTCTGCCCTTAGAGACTCTATGTTGCCATTAATTGATTTCTCCATTCTAGCTACCGTCTTCACAACTGCTACCCTGAATTCCATTTCTGGCATCTTGGTTATATCTGTATCCATTTGTAAATCTGTGGCAGAAGTCACAGTCTCTGAGTCTTTCCTATTTTGGGGGTTCCTCCTCCTAGTCATTCTGTTGATGGGTTTTTGAGGGAATGTATAGAGTCCAAATTATTGACTAGAACCCAAGCAAGATGCACCTGTTTTCTTGGGACCTTAGGGTTGCTGGCCTCTTGTTTTCCCAGCCTGTCTTCTGGGGGAGGGCCCTGCCACGCTGTTACTCAGGCAACCCTGTTTGGGCGGAGTTGCCGGGCCCCCGTGGCGGGGGATGGGCCCAGCGGGTATCAGTTTTGGGGGCTTTTGTTCTCTGGCGGCTTTCCCTGGAGGCTTTCTGCGTCTCTTCCATGAGTCAGAGTAGAAGAGACCGCTTCCAACCCTCTGCCTCAGAGCAGAGGGACCACAGTCTGTTCTTCAGTGAGCTCTCCAGGCCACACTGTCTCCGTTTCTGTCCGTGCTGCTATAAACTGCAGCGTCCTGGGTTGTGTGCCCCTGCGCGGCGCCCCAGTCCTGCCTCCAGGTCAGAGCACATCTCTGCCCTTTGTGCTTCTAAAACTGCCAGCCACTTCCAGTTCGCACGCGCGAACCCGCCGCTTCGGGTTTCCGCCCTGGGGGCTGCCCTAAAGTCCTTTCCCCGCCGCTACTGGTCTGCGAGTCTGTGCCCCTTCCCCAGCATGCAAGACTGTCGCTCACCGGCGATGCAGGATCCCCACAGCCAGGCACCCTCCTGCTGCCGTTTATCCTCCCGATATCTGCCCGCGGAATCACGGCTCCCTGCTTTGTACCTTGAAACTAACTGCCTGCGATATTCTGTTCGTAGAGATCCCGATCTTCTTACATCTCAGGCTGGTTTCGTGGGTGCTCAGAGTGGTCTGGTAGATATCCAGCTCAATTCCAGGGACCAGTTAAAATAGGGTTCCTTACTCCTCTGCCATCTTTCCTTCTCGCCTGGGTTTAAGCTTTAATTGCTGTTCTTTCTCCAGATCCTTTAGGTGTAGGGTTAGGTTGTGTATTTGAAACCTTTCTTATTTCTTAAGAAAGCCTTGTCTTGCTATATACTTTCCTCTTAGGACTGCCTTTGCTGCATTCCAAAGATTTTGTACAGTTGTGTTTTCATTTTCATTGGTTTCCATGAATTTTTTAAATTCTTCTTTAATTTTCTGGTTGACCCATTCATTCTTTAGTAGGATGCTCTTTAGCCTCCATATATTTGAGTTCTTTCCAACTTTCCTCTTGTGATTGAGGTCTAGTTTCAAAGCATTGTGGTCTGAAAATATGCAGGGAATGATCCTTTTTGTACCGGTTGAGACCTGATTTGTGACCTAGGATGTGATCTATTCTGGAGAATGTTCCATGTGCACTAGAGAAGAATGTGTATTCTGTTGCTTTGGGATGGGATGTTCTGAATATATCTGTGAAGTCCATTTGGTCCAGTGTGTTTAAATTTAAAGTCTTTATTTCCTTGTTGATCTTCTGCTTAGATGATCTGTCCATTTCAGTGAGGGGGGTGTTAAAGTCCCCTACTATCATTGCATTGTTGTCGATGTGTTTCTTTGCTTTTGTTATTAATTGGCTTATATAATTGGCTGCTCCCATCTTAGGGGCATAGATATTTACAATTGTTAGATCTTCTTGTTGAATAGACCCTTTAAGTAGAATATAGTGTCCCTCCTCATCTCTTATTACAGTCTTTGGTTTAAAATCTAATTGTCTGAAATAAGGAATGCCACCCCAGCTTTCTTTTGGTGTCCATTAGCATGGCAAATGGTTTTCCACCCCCTCACTTTCAATCTGGAGGTGTCTTTTGGTCTAAAATGAGTCTCTTGCAGGCAGCATATCGATGGGTCTTGTATTTTGTTTTTTTTTTTTTTTATTTTTTTTATCCAATCTGATAGCCTGTGTCTTTTGATTGGGGCATTTAGCCCATTTACATTCAGGGTAACTATTGAAACATATGAATTTAGTGCCATTGTATTGCCTGCAAGGTGACTATTACTGTATATTGTCTGTGTTCCTTTCTGGTCTATGTTGCTTTTAGGCTCTCTCTTTGCTTAGAGGACCCCTTTCAAGATTTCTTGTAGGGTTGGTTTTGTGTTTGCAAATTCTTTTAGTTTTTGTTCGTCCTGGAAGTTTTTATCTCTCCTTCTATTTTCAATGACAGCCTAGCTGGACATAGTATTCTTGGCTGCATATTTTTCTCATTTAGTGCTCTGATTATATCATGCCAGTCCTTTCTGGCCTGCCAGGTCTCTGTGGATAGGTCTGTTCCCAATCTAATGCTTCTACCATTGTAGGTTACAGACCTCTTGTCCCGAGCTGCTTTCAGGATTTTCTTTTTGTCTCTGAGACTTGTAAGTTTTACTATTAGATGTTGGGGTGTTGACCTATTTTTATTGATTTTTGAGGGTGGTTCTCTGTGCCTCCTGGATTTTGATACCTGTTTCCTTCCCCAAATTAGGGAAGTTCTCTGCTATAATTTACTCCAATGTACCTTCTGCCCCTCTCTCTCTTTCTTCTTCTTCTGGGATCCCAGTTATTCTAATAGTATTTTGTCTTATGATATCACTTAATTCTTGAATTCTGCCCTTGTGATCCAGTACTTGTTTATTTCTCTTTTTCTCAGCTTCTTTATTCTCCATCATTTGGTCTTCTATATCACTGATTCTCTCTTCTGCCTCATTTATCCTAGCGGTTAGAGCCCCCGTTTTTGATTGTACCTCATTAATAGCCCTTTTGATCTCGCCTTGGTTAGATTTTAGTTCTTTATTTCTCCAGAAAGGGATTCTCTAGTATCTTCCATGCTTTTTTTCAAGCCCAGCTAGTATCTTTATAATCGTCATTCTGAACTCTAGTTCTACCATCTTACTAATGTCCATATTGATTAGGTCCCTGGCAGTCAGTACTGCCACTTGTTCTTTTTTTTGAGGTTTTTCTGTCTTGTCATTTTGTCCAGAGGAGAATAGATGAATGATAGATCAAAATGCTAAAAGGGTAAGAATGACCCCAGAAAAATATACACTAAATAAATCAGAGGAGACCTGAAACCAGGGGGAAAAGAAAGGGAAAGGAAAAAAAAATATGATCATGCTGGTGAATAGATCAGAGCCACACACTAGATTTTGGGTGTATTTTGGTCTGTTAGAAGAAACTGCCTCCCCAAATTTTAACGAATGAAAAACTTATATATATACAAAAATAAGGGTAAATACGATGAAGGGATGGAATATGACTGTAAAGATGAAAATTATAAAAGATTTTATAAAAGGATTTGATAAGAAGTTGGTTGAAAAAAGAAAGAAGAAAAATGTGATCAGGCAGGAGACTAGAACAAAGCCATACACTGGAAATTTAGGGTATATTTTGGACTGTTAGAAGAAACTGTTCCCCAAAATTTTAAAGAGAAAAAACTTATACAAAAAATGTTAACTACAATGAAGGGATAGAATATGACTCTAAAAATGAAAATTGAAAAAGATTTTTTTTAAAAGGGATTGATAAGATGTTGGTTGAAAAAGGGAAAAAGAATTCACAAAAAATAGAAAAAAATAAAGAAAATTTAAAAAGTTGAAAGACTAAAGAATTATGGGAAAAAAGCCATGAATTCTATGTGCAGTATTCCCCTAGTGCTGGAGTTCTGCCGTTCTCATTGATCAGTAAACTTGGTCTTGGCGGGCTGTTCTTGCTGATCTTCTGGGGGAGGGGCCTGTTGCCATGGTTCTCAGATGTCCTTTGCCGGAGGTGGAATTGCCCCGCCCTTGCCTGTCCGGGCTAAGTAATCTGCTCGGGTTTGCTCTCGGGAGCTTTTGTTCCCTGCAAGCTTTCCGTACAGCTTTGGAGGATGAGAGTGAAAATGGCGGCCTCCAAATCTCCACCCAGGAGGAGCCGAGAACTCGGGGCCCCATTCCTCAGTGAGCCCCCAGAGAAAAGCAGTCAGTCACTCCCGTCTCCGCGGTCTCCGGCCGCACTCCGTGCTCACCCGGTCTGTGACCGAGCATTTCTCTCTGGCGCACGGCCCTGTGTGGAGTCTCCAAACCCAGCAGATCCGTGTGGTGCACTCCCGCACTGCTCCTCCCGAGGGAGGAAGGGGAGTCTCCCCTGATCTGCCACTTATTGGGTCCCTGCTGGAGGAGCAGTGGCCCAGCTGTGCTGTGGATCACAGGTTATGGCAACCCCAAGCTGAGAGCCCACTCCTTGGCTCCATCTCTGCAGCTGGCTTCCCTGCTCTGATACCTGGGAGCTCTGCCACAGTCAGGCACCCCCGGTCTTCCTGTGACCCTGAGGGTCCTGAGACCACACTGTCCCGCGAGGGTTCCACCCCCCGCTTAGCCACTGGAGCGACGTCCCTCAGTGGAGCAGACTTCTATAAGTTCCGATTTTGTGCTCCTTGGCTTTATCACTTGCTAGAAGTGGCTGACGGAGGCCCCTCCCCCACTGTCTATCCTCCCGAATATCGCCTCGCATTCACTTCTCTGCACGTCCTACCTTCCAGAAAGTGGTTGCTTTTCTATTCAGAGAGTTGCTGCTATTCTTTGATCCCCTGTTGATTTCATAGGTGTTCAGAATGAATTCCTGGGACCAGATGAAATTTAGGTCTCCTACTCCTTCGCCATCTTGCTCCTCTGGATTATATGGTAGTTCTATTTTAAATTTTTTGTTGAACCTCCATACCTCTTTCCATAGTAGCTGTACCAGTTTGCATTCCCATCAACAGTGCACAAGGCTGGGCGCCTGGGTGGCTCAGTTGGTTGGGCGACTGCCTTCAGCTCAGGTCATGATCCTGGAGACCCAGGATCGAGTCCCGCATCAGGCTCCCTGCTCAGCGGGGAGTCTGCTTCTCCTTCTGACCCTTCCCCCACTCAAGTGCTCTCTCTCTCAAATAAATAAAAAAAAAAATCTTAAAAAAAAAAAAAACCAGTGCACAAGGCTTCCCTTTTCTCTGTGACCTCGCCAACATTTGTTGTCATTGTTGCTTTGATGATAGTCACTGTAGCAGGTATGGGGTGGTATCTCATTGTGGTTTTGATTTGCATTTCTGTAATGATTAATGATATAGAGCATCTTTTGCTGTACCTGTTGGCCATCTGTATGTTTTCTTTAGACAAATGTCCATTCTAGGGTGCTTGGGTGGCTCAGTTGGTTAAGTGTCTGACTCATGGTTTCTGCTCAGGTCATGATCTCATGGGTGGTGAGATCAAGTCTGCATCAGGCTTTGTGCTAAGTAGAGAGTCTGCTTGAAGGTTCTCTCCCTCTTCCTACTCCCTCTCTCTCTCAATAAATAAATAAATCTTTAAAAAAATAATGTCTATTCAGATATTCTACCCATCTTTAAATCAGTTTTTTTTTTTTTTTTTTTTTTTTGCTGTTGAATTGTGTGAGTTCTTTATACATTTTGGATATTAATCCCTTAGCACATACATGGTTTGCAAATATTTTTTTCTCATTCGGTAGGTTTTCTTTTGCTGTGCAACCAATCCAAAAAATCATTGCCGAGGCCCAGCTTTTTCCCTATGTTATCTTTTAGAGTTTTCTGGTTTCCATTCTTACATTTAAGTCTTTAATCCATTTCAAATTTATCTTATACCACTCATAAAAATTGAGATCTAGTTTCAATCTTTTATATATAAATATTCAATTTTCCCAACACCATTTATTTAAGGGACTGTCTTTTCTCCAGTGAGTATTCTTGGCTCCCTTACCAAATATTAGTTGACCTTATATACATGAATTTATTATGGGACTCTTGATTGTTTCCTTGA
Organism: Mirounga leonina; assembly: GCF_011800145.1. NCBI lineage: Eukaryota > Metazoa > Chordata > Mammalia > Carnivora > Phocidae > Mirounga > Mirounga leonina. Next base: position 21,192,389 of record NW_023270426.1, read on the forward strand.
TCTTTCTGTTTTTATGCCACCATGCCATTTTGATGACTGTACCTTGATAATATAGCTTGAAATCAGGAAGTGTGGAGTCTCCTACTTTGTTCTTCTTTCTCAGGATTGCTTTGGCTATTTGAGGTCTTTTGTGGTTCTGTATGAATTTTAGGATTGTTACTTCTACCTCTGCAAAAATTTCCATTGGACTTTTGATAGGTATAGCAATTAATTTGTAGATGGCTTTGGGTACTATGGATATTTTAACAGTATTAACTCTTCTGATCCATGAACATGGGATTCCTTTCAATTTATTTGTGTTGTTTTTGATTTATTTCATCAGTGTCATATAGTTTCCAGTGTATAGATCTTTCACTTCCTTGGTTAAAACATACCAGCTACAAACAAAATCTTACTTCTTCCTTTCCAACTTGGATGCCTTTTGTTTCTCTTCTTGCCTGATTGTACTGGCTAGGACTTCCAGTACTATGCTGAATAGGAGTATTAAGAGTGGGTACCTTTGTCTTAGTCTTGACCTTAGAGGAAAAGCTTTCAACCTTTCACCATTGCGTATGATGTTGGTTGTTGTATGTGGCATTTACTATGCTGAGGTTTGTTCCTTTTATACCTAATTTGTGTTGAGTTTTTAAAAATCATAAATGGATGCTGAATTTTGTCAAATGTATTTTCTGCATCTATTCAGATACCACATTCTATTATTTTGAATCATCCTTGCATCTCAGGGTTAAATCCCATTTGATCATGGTAAATGATCCTTTTAATGTACTCCTGAATTTGGTTTATACCTGGAAACATCTTAGAAAAGTAAATACGTGGGCCCCACCCCAGATCTGCTGAATCAGAAACTTTGAGAGAAGGGCCTAGCAAACTGTTTTAATAAACCCTCCAAGTGATTCTAATGCTGAAATTTGAAAACCACAAGTTTATAGCAGTGTCCTATAGCTGAAGTTACAATTCATAACAGTATTTGAGCTTTTCCTACTGCCAATTTCATGGATTTCTACATTAGTCTTGATTGTTTCACTTTGCATTATTCCTATAAAGCTTTTTAATTAAAACATTTACCGTTTTGTTTTTTTTTTAATGCATTTGAAGGTAAGTTTCATTTGGTATACAAAACTTTTACTTCTAAATGTTTTGTACTTTCTATTTCATTTTTTATATTCTCCCCCCTCTGTGTATGGGGTTTAGGTAAATAATCTAATTGTGTTTTAGCAAGTGAATTTAATCTGTGATTGATAGGTTTTGGGGGATTGTTTATTGTGTTTGAAAAGACAATACATTCCATGCTTAGTACAGGAATACATATATATGAATGCTAATTAATCATGTTATTCATTTCTTCTACTTAAGCTAAGTTTCAAGAGGTATGTTATGTGTCCAATTACAGTTATAGGTATGACGATTCCCCCTTGTAATTCTCTTTTAAGTTACCGGCATACCATAATATGGTAAAAGAAAAAGGAACATTTCAGCAATATGATATTCCTCCTTTGTTTATAGAATTCAAGACAAAATATTTGCTTTTGTCATGTTTTTATGAAAAGGAGTCTTTAGTAGCTTTTAATTTCAACTTTTGGTGTAATGGTTTTACTTTTATGTCTAAAAGCAACAGTTGGTCTCATAATGAGTTTTGGTCCATTTATTGTGATTACAGATACACATGCTCTTCTTTTTCCCCCTTTCCTGATTTTTGTTGAAATGATCAAGTTTTTTAGGTCCATCTTTTTTTTGTATAGTTTTGACAACAATATATTCTTGTTATGTCTTTCTCTGGGGAAATTCCATAATAAGGTTTCAAGTTAATCTAGGAAACACTGTCCCCAAAAGTCTGAAATTTTAATCCTTGCTTGCTATAGAACATTTCTATAGGTCATATTTATTTAGATTTAGCAGCATGTCTTGTTTCTTTTCTATAGAGTAAATTCTTTGGTGATATTTTAGTAAGTCTGGGGCTAGTAAACTTAACGTATGGTTTGAGAATACCTCTGTATCTCAGTTTTGGTTTTTCTTAGAGTGTTTCACAACTGCGTGCTCATCTTCTATGGGAAAATACTCCTGTGACCAGAGTAGTAACACTGATGTGAAGACAAAGGTCTCTGAGTACTAGACTCCAGAAAGAAGTGTAGCATGGGAGGCCATGGTTTTGCTATTCTGAACTGGATTTAACCTCAGATCCTACTGATTATGGCAACGACTCCTCATCACCCTGCTCCCCCGGCTATTCTCTCAAATAGATAACCATAGAAAATCATTCCTAAATGGCAGGTAAATGTGCTTGTGCCAGAGTTGGACGCACGATCTCAGCCAGTGCACAGCGGGAGGACGGAAAAGGAAAAAAGAGGATTCCCATGATGAAAAGGCAGAGAGATTTGTGAACAGATTCTCAATCAAAGTCTGCAAAGGAGAACTACTACTAGAAAGGTGAGGAAATACTGATCCTTCTCCTTGAGCTGCAGTTGGAAAACAGTAGCACTTTCCAAACAACAACAAAAATACATACTGGACTTAGCCTCAGGTAGGTAAGAAGCAGGTGTTGCTCTAAATCTATAATGTAATAGAATTACCACTTTTCCTAAGTAGGCTGTAATTATAACTGATTGGAGGTTGTTGGCTTGCTTTATTTTTTAAACTCAAATGCCCCTGAATTGCCCCATGAAAAGAAGAATGTGCAAGAAGGTCAATGATATTTTTATAACTCAGCCAGAGTGATCTCCATATGTGGGGAGATGTGATAAAGATTCATGATAGGACAAAGACAGGCACTTCATTCAGGTGAGGTAGGGAAAATAGAAGATGAGACATTTTATCTCAGACTACATACCTTATAAATGTCTCATTCATTATTAAATAATGAAGCACCCAGAAGATAGCCAATGAAAATAAAATTTTAAAAATAGATTTATACTAATTCTATACCTGTGCACCTTAGGTACATCACTCAAATCCCAAATAACGCAGCATAGGAGGGAGCCAGCCAGTTTGCCTTCACACCAGAAAGATGCCTTTGTCTTTTTAGAACCTAGGTCCACACAGATCATTTCTGAGTTGAACAGGGGGCATTATCAGAAGTGAAACATCTGAGGCGAGCCAATGAATAGAATAACTTTCAAAAGTAGAAGAAAGAGCATCTAGGTATTCTGAGGTGACCCAAAAAGCAGTGGAGGAGAACCTGCCAGAGTTCACAGACTGCCTACTTTTGACAGTCTACAGAAAACTTGTCCATTTTCTTCCAGTAAATAGCTACACGTCTGAAACGGCAAGCTACTTAGGCAACGGACCTGCTTCTTACGGCTTAACAAGAATAATTCTGAATTAGGGTATTGCACCTCTCTTTTTAAAAAGCAAGTAAAGCAACACAGACTCCTTTTTTGGCCAACAAATGAGCTTTAGCACTCTCTGCAATGGCTCGGTCTGAATGCCCTGACGTCCCCTGAGCGCTGGAGGAAGAGAACACGCAGCTGCAAGGGAGCACTTCCAACAAGCCAGCATTTGTTACCTCTACCTCAGCCACAGACTGGCATGTCCAGGAGAAAAACACAGGTCTCATTCGGACAGAGAGAGAAATGTATATGCTTTCCTCTGTGGATTATTATGCACACTCAAGTCTTTGAACCCTATCTTATAAATACAGAAGAGGGTACAGCCCAGACAACTTGGTCTGTAAATTCCTGTATTATTCCCCAGCTCAAGTAAGGGAGGGGCTAGCGGTAGACATGGTGCTGGGTTCCCGCCCACTAGTCCCAGGCTAAGGGAGGAGGCAGCGATTCTAAAATTACACCTGGCCAGCCGTCTGGGGATGAAGCGACACATTTCTTTCAGGAAACACTGAAACCATTGCTGTGCCTCGATATTACAAGAGACATGGATAGTTTAATTAGTTGTTTAAGTGAGTAACAAGAAATTGTACTTACCCAACAGGCTTTTCCCCTTGCTCAGCTTCTGAATCCTGTTCATTTCATTCTGGCAAGGGAGACCTAAAAAATCATTTATGAAAGTCAGTCTCCAGATGGTGCAGGACATAATCTCTAATGATTGGCTTCACTCTTGACGTGAAATGTACACAGTGACACATCTGGGACTGGAATTACTCCATATGCTGTTATTATGCAGCAAAACAAATTCAGGCTATTAGTGTTACTAAATAAAAAAAATCTTACACTGCGGGGTACTTAAATAGTATTTGGGGGCTACTTGCATTGTAATTTTTCTGCCCACCCTCAATGGAAGCAAATGTTAGGTGCCAACTAGGTGATCTGGTAATAGACGTTTTAATCAGCTGAGAACCAGGACCAAAGATTCCTAGTGGTTAAATGTTCTGAATGCCCATATGCGAGCAACTAACCAGAGGGAAGGTGACAAATACTTCATGTACCCCAGGTCTTGCTGCAGGAGACAAAGAGGATTAGAATAGCTACTTTAGACCTTCTGGCTCACCACCCCAGCAAAGTACAACACACGCCTCAAGGGACAACTATGAAGCTATCTGAGACACGTAGAGAAGCAGTGAATGGAGAAAAGGGAAACCTTAACTCTCAGCTCTGCCACCTCATAGCTGAATGCTTTGGGCAAGTCTCTCTCTCAGCCTCCAAGTCCCCGATTATAAAGCAAACACCTTTGTGCTGAAGGACTGATGGGAGTGTGGGAACCACACAGCTAAGTAGGGCAGATGGGAGTGTGGTTCTCCTGTCTCCCGAGAACTTACTCCATTCTGAGCTTAAAGCAAGATGGCCTCCCCCATCTTGAGTGTTACCATGAGTTGGCTGTGCACGTCCTGTGGCTGGGGGAGGCTCTACCATGTGCTCAAGGGCCTTACACTACTTCTGTCCAAGCAACTTTGGGGCCTGTCGTAAATACCCAAGTACCTCTTTACATCTGTTACCCTGTGCCTTGCACACTACCCTGTTTTGCTGCTTGTTCCTTGAGAAAAGCTAACAAATTTTGTTCAGTTCTGGGTTTAAGGTGCCTTCTGAGTATAGGAGAAAGATGCCAATTGAAGACAAGCAAGGAAAATGGAAATAAATTAATTCCATCTTTGATGATTAAAGGTAGCATTTACTAGGACGCACGTACCAGAAAATGTTCTAGAACTTTGTCATACTCTTTACAACAACCCCACAAAGTAGGTACCATTATTCCTCTTTTGCAAATGGAAAGGGTCATTTTTGTGTGAAACCATACACATTTGGAAGACTATTCCAAGACAGCACAAGTCACCTTCATTCACACGTTCCTCAAAATGTCCCACGGTAATTGTAAAAATTCTACTTCTCTTTCAGCAAGGAAACATAAATCATGCTGAGACCTACTAGAAAGTGCTGCAAGAAGAAGTCTAGAGCAAGACCAAATGCCAGGTTAAGAATTCTAACAGAAAAAAAAATGCTGGCTGCTGAGCAGAGACAAGAGTTGCTCCTCGACAGAATTAAACACTGAAATAAATGAAGTTTGTTTCTGAAGCAGAAGTCAGGTGTAACATCCATGTTACTGATACTCCTATGGGAAGACTAATCAAATGGAACCAGAGTTTTAATTCCACAGCTTAAAGATGCATGACATCTGTCCCCGGGAAAAGAATTAGCAGGGGTTCCCATTATTGCATAGCTAAACCGAGTGCTAGGAGAATCATATTTAAAGAGAGCAGTATAAGAAACTCTGGCTCTAAGACGCTTATACTTAGCATCTTTGTTTCTGTATTAAAAATAAAAGCAAACAGCAATATTTGCAAATATTCAAGTGTTCTTTCAAGGCATATAATTCCAGTGAGAATTTTTGAAAAAAAGTTCTAAAACCCAAACAGAAAACGAAAGAAAAATACCAAAACCAGTCAATAAATAATCCTGCCACATGGAAAATTAAAAATGTGCTCTCAAAATTTTGGGGGGCCTAAGAGGTGCTCAGAGCCTTAATTGTAGAATATCTACACATTTATCCTAGTAAAAATACCATGTATGGAATACCTATGGTCTAGAGCAAAACGAGGGCCTCGGAAAAAATTTTAGCCTTGACACATTAATCAACAGGAAATAATGAAGACATGTGGAGAGCAAACAGAATTCCCAGAACTGGTTCTGGGTCAGGGAGGGAGGTGGTGGGAACCCAACAAAAAATGAAGTAGCTTACTTGAGGGAAATGCAGAAAATGGGAAACAACTACAACAAATTGACTTTGATTGTACTTGGCTCAACTTCTCCTACCTAGATGGGTTCTGGCCTCCTTCAGCCGTTGCTCAGAGGACGGCCCACCCAGGGAATCCACCTAGTGCGGTGACCACCTGTGTCCTCTAGTAAGCCTCACCTTCAGGGTCCTGGCGTTCACACCTCTGAGGGAGGCATGAGCACTGAGGCTTTGCTTACTTAGGTTAAGCCGGAACCCTGGCTAGAGTCACAAGAGATTATATGGACTCAAGCCCAAAGCCATCTTAGTACTCAGTACTGGATCACTCCAAGTATTTCTTTTTTTTTTTTTTTTTTTTAAGATTTTATTTATTTATTTGACAGAGAGACAATGAGATAGAGACAGAGAGAGCATGAGATGGGGGAGCGTCAGAGGGAGAAGCAGACTCCCTGCTGAGCAGGGAGCCCGATGTGGGACTTGATCCCGGGACTCCAGGATCATGACCTGAGCCGAAGGCAGTCGCTTAACCAACTGAGCCACCCAGGCACCCAGAAAATAGGTATAGATTTAAACAAATAGCAGATGGTATGAATTGCAAAATGAAATACCTTTTTTTTTTTTTAAAGATTTTATTTATTTATTTGAGAGAGAGAATGAGATAGAGAGAGCATGAGAGTGGGGAGGGTCAGGGGGAGAAGCAGACTCCCTGCCGAGCAGGGAGCCCGATGCGGGACTCGATCCAGGGACTCCAGGATCACGACCCGAGCCGAAGGCAGTCGCTCAACCGACTGAGCCACTCAGGGGCCCCACTCCAAGTATTTCTATTAAGATAAGAACATGGCTATTATTCAACGCTAATTTGGAAGTACCAGCTGATAGGATGAGGAAAGAGATGAGATATAAAAATAGAAAAAGAAAAAAATGATTACTTTGCAGAGGATACAAATGCACGGCTGAAAAAAATCAAAGGAAACCAGCCAGAATAATTATCACAAACAAAAGGAGGATTCAGTAAGGTGGCTGCAAACAAGATGAATTCCGAAACCACCACCAGCCAGGAAATATAACAGAGAGAAACTCTTAAACAAACAAAACTTAAAAAGGTAACTCCGTTGGTTAATAGATGCTGTTCTAGAATCAAAGGATTCAATATCACATAGCTATCAGTTCTCTCTAGATTAACAAGACGTGTAACAATAAGCATAAGAACATCCAGGAAAATTCTGAAAGATTAGTGGCAGGAGAGGAG
>NW_023270426.1:21199761-21276544 GCF_011800145.1 Mirounga leonina
ATTCAAATTAGAGGAGGAGGATGGGTTAGTCTGTAAATGACAGAAAGGTGACTGAACAACCCTCTCCAGGGGTGGGGGGAGGGTCTGGGACGCCACCTGACTATACACCGAAAAAATCTGAAGGGATACAAGATTCCAGTAGACAATCAACCAACCAAAAGGTACTGATGAAAACACAAACACAAGAGAATTGCTTTAGTATTTCATGGTACAAAATACCTTTCCAAGCTTAATGTAAGCCCTATGGCTTCTGAAAAACCATAAAAGATGGAGAAACTTTACATTGCTAAATTGAAAAATTTCTTCCTAGCAAAAATGCACCAAGTCACAGTTGGGGAAAAAAAAAATATTTGCAACACATGTGACCAGAACAGTACTCATATCCTCCACTTCGGGAAAATTCCTAAAAACACACCAAAAATGACACCACAGAGAACTAGGTATTCTTGGTAAGAGTAAAAATTAGTACAACCATTTTGGAAGGCAAACTGGAAATAATACTTATATTAAAAATGCACATGCCCTACAACCAGTGATTCTGCTTTTAGGAATGTATCTTGTAGTCCTACCAACAGATACATGTACTTGACACCGGGTGCCCTTTTGCAATGCCTACATTTTCTGCTGTGTGTACAGTGACTCTGAGCGCATGGAGGAACAGACACACACATAATTTTTTGAAACTATAATATTTGTAGCCATCTTCCATTCCTGGGTTCTCCCGGCCATGCTCGGAGTAGATTATCCATGATCCCTGACTCCTGCTGAACCAGCTTTGGGATGTGGGACTGGAATTCAGACACAAGCCACTCTGTGCTAGTCCAACTAGCTGTGAATCGCCACACTTGGGTGCACAAGCCCAGGAAGCTAAGACAGAAGAAGGAAACTCAGACCATGTGGCCCCTCCCGGAGACTCAGAGCTCCTGCCTCTGGATTCCTGAGAGGCTGTAGGCAACTCTCTCGTCTGACTTGCCATGACATGAGATGCTCCTGTATTCTTTCCACATACTCCTCCTCCTCAAATGTTGTCTGTTTCTTAAGTGAGCTGGAGTTTATAACCAAAATATCCTTGCCTAGGAGATTCAGGATAAACCCATATTTACCCCAGAGAAGCTGACAAGAGGCTTTCTCCAAGGGGAACATGGAGAATTCATGTGACAAGGAGCATTACGGTATTTGTCCATTTGTACAGTATTTCTCACATAAAGGATCTCACAGTGACGTTGGCAATGATGTAGCAAAGGTTTCTACACCCATTTTACAGATGTAAAAGCTGAGGCACGTGATGATTAAGAGATTTTCCCCAAGGGGGGGTGAGGTAATGGGCCCTTTCAGTATGCTTTTGGATCTTCTAATATACAATGATAAAAATAAAATAAATGAGAAGAAAAGAGCCTTTGCATCTTCCATTCTATCAGTTGACTGCTTTATTCTCTAGCTGTGTTCTTTGGCTTGCTGACCTCCACCTGCCTCTCTAGTGTTTGATACGCAGGCCTTCGGTGCCCAGTGTGGCTGCCCTGAGTGTAGGACCCTCCACCTTCCCCTGCCTCACCTCCAGGCTTCTGGAAGCAGTAGCACCATTCGTTGTTGGAGAGCTTGCCATCCTTGAAGGAGTCACAGGAGTTGAAAAGAGGCTTGATACAGGGCTCATACTTATCCAGGTAGATGGCATTGATCTCTGAGTGGTCAAGCAGGAGGTCATAGTTCATGTCCAACTTGTTGAACATCCAGCCCAGGGAGTCCTTGCAGATGGGCAGGATGCTGGTGTCAAATCCTGCAGAGAAAAGGGTGCATCTCAGCGGCCACCAAGCCTGGTCTGGCTCCACCCAAGAGGAGGCCCAGGGCCCACACCACCCACTCCCCTCCTGAGGCATGGGGGGTTAAATAAAATAATTTAAAATGCTCTTAAACAGAAGTCAGCGTTTGAGAAAAGTATGTCCCAAAGGGACAAACTCCCCAACACTAATTTATCTGGGATGTAAATACAAGTTTTCATTTACCAGACTTGCTTAAAATAGGGTATGACCAAAAGGAAGAGTACAAACATGGTGAGTAAAAGGAAAAACTTGGGATTCTGCAAACTACACTTTTATATTTAGGGGAAAATATCTGAAACACCAAAACAAAAGAAACTATTGTAAAAAAAGATGGCAGTGAAATGAAACTATATAGCACAATCCAGAAGCACTGATTATGTCCCAAAGGACTGTTAAATCCAAGCCGTCTGAACGTTAATGGGAAAACAAGCCAGGTACCTGCCTCTGTTCCCCATTCTTCTTTTCTGCAGTCCCCTAAAGAGATACATGATATGGAATCCAAACTGACTCAGACAATAATTTCTTTCTTATTTCCCTGGGGGAGGAGGGGTAGTTTTCTTAAAGAATTATTTGTTTCCACAATGGAACTGTACGCACTAGAATAATAATACTTTGCTTAACACTCAGGATATTGAGTCTACTGTAGACAACCCCCAGAGAAGGCCTGCCCCAAATCTAAAATTGGTCTTTCTTGCAGAATCAAAAGCACTATGCAATTTCAAATTGTTCCATTAGGTAGATTTGTAGAAGTGGTTTTATTTTCCCAGGAAAATTACTGTAAAAGTTCATTTTTCTGTTATTTAAGGTAGTCCTCTAAGCACCTTATTTTTAATTATCTCACTGAATCCTTCTAAAGAGTCCTCTAAAATGCTGTATGCCTTCTACTTTACAGATGGGCGGGGGGTTGGGGGGGTAAAACTCAAGGCTTAAGTGACTTGTTCAAGATCCTATAATTGTGGAGCTGGGCTTCTAAGGCAGGTGGTCCAGGCCTGAGTCTACATTCTCAATCCCTTTTCTCCCGGGGCTGCCTGTGCCTCACGTGATCCTCTTACCTTGAGGACATCCAGCTGGCTTAGGGACCATGCTTGAGGATGGGCAGTGCAAGGGGGGATACAGCAGCCACATCTGAGGCCCTGATGGGGTTGACTGCCCACTCCCTGCTCAGCGGGTTGCTGTGTGCATGACCAACCCCTGCTTGGAGAATGTGAGACAGAGCAAAAGGCACCCACCCTTTTAAAAGCCTTGGTTTTCTACAAAAGGGTCTTTACTGTCCAGAAACCAGTGAAGTAAGTATAGCACCTCCACCTCTGAGCTCTTCCAGAACCCTCTGCTTCCCCTTACTGTCAGTTCATGTTCATCAGATGCTAAGCAACTCGAGGGCAAAGAATGTGTTCAGTAGCCTCTGCCAGGGCAGGCAGGTAATAGGTGCTCAGTAAAAGCATGTGTTGAGAGAAGTTCTCTAGCTGCTGCAGAGTTTGGCCCTTCAAACATAAAAATCAGCTTTTAAATTTATTCCCATTGACACCTTATAACATGTCTTAGAAAACATCCCCCTTCTCAAGAGAGACTAGGGGACATAATGGGGCCTCTTCTTTGAAGGTCATGATTGAACCATCTCTATGATGGGGATGTCCTTAGGGGCTGCTGAGTAAAGCAAGATCATTTACGCTGACACTAAATGGCTCCACAGTTTTATATAGAATATTTTATGTAATAAGCATCAATTTTACAGGATATTAACATTTTACTACATGGCCAAGAGAAGCTTCCCGCTCACTGACCACCAAAGAAAAGTGCCGAGCTGGTTGGGCAGTAGTCTAAAGGTCAAGGCCCCACCTCCCCAACACCCATTTGGAAGGTTCTAGAGAAAAGGCACCTGCATCTGGTATGTAGAGGTGGAGCGGGGAAGAGAACAGCTCTTCTAGGTGGCCCCAAGCATGTGGGACTTGTAAGGTTCCATGGTTTCCTCTTCACAACTCCTGAACTGATAAAAACAACTCTCCCTCCTGTGGTCTTGTGGGCTAACCAAGTCTTGTTCCTTTGTATTCCCTTCACAGCAATTGCTTCGGGACATCAAACCTAAAAGCCTCTTTGGGGACCCAATCTGCTTCTGGCCAAGGGCAGGTCTTTTGCTAGCTCCCCAGCTGCCTGCAGAAGGAGTCTCATGGGACTGGAGGCTGCAAGGAGAAGCTCTCTGCATATCAATCTGCTCTTCTTGAAAGGTTGTTCAGAAAGCCCGAGAGCTGGGCTGCTCCTAGAGGGTCCCAGGGAAAAGTTCCTCTACACCATCTGTGAATTAATTGTCCACAAACTCCCAAGGAAGCCTCCAGCAGAACTAGAAGAAGAAACTATCTTCCTTCTTCTTTCCCACAGACTCAACCACCTAAAACCACTCTTTGGATACTTAGATCCTGAGAAGCAAACACTATCTTTCCCTTAAACTATAAGATCCAAACTAGTAAAAGAATAGTCCCCTAGATCAATAATCTCTACCAGTCTCTATAGCTACAAGTCTCAAAGAATAACCCAAAATTAAGGCGACTGTTCTTAACCACCCAAAGACCAGAGGGTGGTTAAGCTCTGGATCCTTACAGTTGCAAAACTCCCTATGTTTGAACAACTGTGTTATTGGGTAGGACATTCTGAGCCACGGGGCCACAGCGTGGAGAAGCCTACCCCTAATCGTCTTTGAGTTCAATGAGAGTCCATCAAGGTACAAAAATGCTCACCCATTCTGAGTTTTCTCTTTAGCTTATGAAGAGGCTCTGAATACGGGCTCTGCCAATGCACTGATGCGGGGGGGGGGGGGATACATTATCGAAGATGTGTGGTACAGAGTTGCTTATGAAGCTGAACATTAGGAATGACTTCAACGCTCCAAAATAGAGGCCTAATTACATAAATTCGGTTACTTGAAGTCCTGTGTAACTAGTACAAAGTGCAATACTACTCAACAACATAGAAGGTCAAAGTATGTTGCTGAGTGATAAAAGCTCGTAAGACAGCCTGTGAAGTGTGTGTTGTATGTATATACAAAGACACATAGATTTTTTTTTTTTTCCTGTATGGCAAGGAAAAAAATGCAAGTATATGCCACAACATGCTTACAGTTCTTAAAATGGTGGATTTTTAAATAGTTTTTGTACTTTCCAAAGTCTCTATACTAAACATAGGATAGTTCTGTGGCCAGACTTTAAAAAATTAAGTTGTTATATGGATGAGGGGGAAATGCTTGGGAATCAAGAAAATATTTTAAGTTGGTGTGTGCATTTAACATAGTGTTTCTTTGATTACCCCAAAAGGCTACTGTGAAATCAAGAGTGTCTAGTCACTAAGGAAATATGGTACATAAAATGAAATCAATTAGTGAGGATAAAGTGGTCTTACTGCCTTGAGCTGCATCAGAGCTGGTGGGCTTGATGACCCTGCTGGCATCCTCGTGAAGGGCGCCAAACCAGTCTTTCAGCCGGGACGCGAGGTTCCTCAACTCCTTATCTGTGCAGGCTGCAGAAAAGCAAAGGAAAGAAACAGTGAGTCCATGGACTTTCTTCTCTTGTTAGCTCTCTGCCCTCAATATGCAATGCTATCCACAAAGCCATGCTCAAAACAAACCTCCCTCTCCAACTATGATGCAATGCCTTATCCCCACTTGGAAAACAGCCCAAAGATGCTGCAATCGCAGGTAAGGAGCACGACGGAAAGCCTGGACTCCTGGGGTAAAGCAGCATTGCTCAGAACTGAATCTGGACTGCTTCTGAGCTGTTAAAACCAATGCTAACAGTCTCAGAGTCGTGCACCGGCCTCCAAAGACTAAAAGATCCCTCTTGCTAACCCGATAGAACTTGCTACTGCAGTTGGCCAGAGATGACATTTCCCACTAAACTCATGCCAAGAGATTAACACTCAGGAAGAGCAAATGTCCTTAGTGAGAGGCTGCCTGGAACACCAAGAGATCCCAGTAACAACAGACTATCAATTTTGTTTTAGCCCAATGTCGGGATTTGTGCGTGTAGCCTATTCTGCTGGCCTTTTGGCAGAGAGACTTGACTTTCCCCTATAGACAGATAGATGCCACCTTCATCCAAGAGTCCTTTCTATTTGCACGCAGCCTATCTCTAACTATGAGGCTCATCTTTTAGGGTACATGGTAGGAACTGGGGCCAAGGAATACTTCTGAGAACAAGAAGAAAACCTAAATGAGATGGATGGGTAGGGGGGTGCACACTCTGTGAAGGTCTCCTAGGGTGCTGATGAAAGGCTTGAGGGGGAAAATCCCCAGAGGAGGAACAATGGTGTGGAAAAAGGAGCTGATGTAGCCTTGCTTCCAAACATCACCCTAATTCTGGGTATAGAGAATCCTAATGAAGGGTCCAGACAGTGGCCCACTTCTAAGAGGCAGAAAAACTAGCCTTTAGCATCTGGAGGGTATGAAATTGGAAACCCAAGGGGCCAAAATCCCAATAAGAATGGACAAAGACACAAACCCACAACAGTTGCCTTGCCCAAATTCTAAAGCTACAGGAGACAGGGAGCATAGAAGTCAAGCAAAACACCATTATAATACAGAGCCAAGTTCTAAATATCTAATGGAGCTGATGGGATGTAGATTAAGGCTGAACTCTACTGGTCTAGAGAGACTGTTAGCATCAGGCTCTTTACTGAAAGGCATGGGGGCAATGATGAATGAGTAGACAGTCTTGCCAAAACTCCAGTCCGGCCTTTAATCAATGCACACTCTCACTGAATTGAAGGCATAAGCCCCCATCTGCCTCCCAAAGAAGAGAATAGTATCATACAGATCTTCCCCCTCATTTTTACAATCCATGTCTGCTTTCAAGAAAAGCCCATCTTTCCTTAGCCTAGAGTTTGGGGCTTGACGGAGAATAGAGCCGAACTTAACAGACCTCGGGTGGAAAGGTCTTCCTGACTCTCCATTGTGGTGGGTGGACAGACCCAGGCTGGGTCTGTGGAGTCTTAGTGCTCTCCTAACCGCTGTCCTCATTCCAGCCAGGATCCAGATCTACACTGGGCCAGGCATGGAGTGTACGCATTATTTGCACTCACGTTATTAAGGACCTCAAGATACTTGGCCTTGCTTTCAACAACCAGGACGTGACTCTATCTTAAAACACCAGCCAGGAAATGGCACCAAGAACTGTCTTTAGAGGCAGCAGAGCGTAAGAGCTCTGGGCTCACAGTGCCTGGAATGAATCCCAGCTTTACTACTGCCTGGCTGGGTGACCCCAACAATTCCCAACTTCTCAGCGCCTCCATATCCTCAGCTCTAAACCCAGAATACCACTATGTGACCATGAGTTCGACCAAGTATGTAAAGGGCTTACAAAGCAAATGGTATGTAACAATTACTCGGCGTGTGCCAGCCACGATTTCATGGATGGTTTACAGGTAAGCTCAGAGCATTTATCACAGCATTCAGAAAAACAGTAAGACAAATGCACCTCAACAAGACTGGCTTTGTCCACATAAGACGCTGGGGAAAATGGATACCTGTACTCTCTAGCACAGTTACCATTAGCCAGATGTCCCTATTTACATTAATAATTTAAATAAATTAAAAAAAAGTTAAAATAGAGTTTTCCAGTCACACCCACCCCACTGAACAGTCACACGCAGCTGGGAACACCATGGCAGACAGCACAGATACAGAGTGTCTCCCAAGAGCTGGATAATATGGGATGACATCAGCTATCCCTTTGGGATTTCCAACTTTTTGGAGGTTCATCATGATATCCTGATATCTGTTATCTCTACTGCTTCCCTTTGGTGTTTTTCAGTTTTTTGTTTATTTTAGAGAGACGGGCAGAGATCTAGATCTCATGACCCTGAGATCATGACCTGAGCCGAAACCAAGAGGCAGACGCTCAACTGCTCAACGGACTGCACCACCCAGGTGCTCCGCCACCCTTTGGTGTATAAAGATGGGCTGAGGAAGAAGATCCCACGCCCGCTCAAGCCGGGAACCAGCATCTCGTGCTAAGCCACGCACACAGCCAGGAGGGGGCTGTGACTCATGGGTTTGCCTCAGGAGCAGGTCCACAGGGACACGGTGACTGACAAGCCCTGACTCGGAAGCTCGGGAAAGAGCCCTCACTCTCATGACTCTTCAGATGCCAAGCGGCTCATATCGGGAGAGGATGTGGTCTGTTTTCCTGATGGGAGTGGGATGTGGGCTCTAGAGTCAATCTCACATTTGAAAATGGAAAATTAATAGCATCTATTTCTTCTCAATTGCCATGCACACCATCTATTCTAAATGTTCTCCGAGCAGAGAAAATTGCCAAGTCAACTTGCAAGGGAAATGAATCCCCGTCTCACACTGCAGGATAAATTAGTCAGTCATGTTTAACTAAACCCTGACAGATGTGCAGGTAATCTGTATCTTTAGAAGGCTGCTGAATTTCCCACCGGCTTTCCAAAGCACACAGGCTCTGGATGGCTGATGGAATCAGGCACTGGAATCTCTAAAGAGCTAATGTGTCACTCAGGGAGAAGTGCACAAGCAAAATGCCACTGGCTTGGGTGGAAAGAGATCAGAAAGCCAGGACAAAGACAGGAGGCACTCAATTAGTGGGCCCTATTCACTTGCTGTGTCCTCCACTGAATGGTCCTTATGGGGACAAAGTCTGGCACAGTTGGCCTGGAGCTGGATACATCCCAGAGGAAAAAGAAAATAAAGATGACAGCCTGCAGAGCACTATTTGTTCAGATTGGGGATTCTAGCCACCAAAGACACGCTGACAATGGGTGGGAGGTGGGGGAGTGGGAGGATGACTGCTTTTAAAGGTGCCTATCGTAACCCCTGATAAAGGGATGAACTGAGGATTGATGTTTTCAGAAATGGGGGACTCATAGGGTACCTCCCACACACTCAGTTCCTTCCTGGGGAAAAATAACTTTTGGGAAAAAGAAAACCTTTATAAAACCAAATCCACCTGCCATTTTCACTCGGTGCCCTGAGGTGGACCAATCCTTGTGATTTCTCAAGAGGGGGATCTGAATCTGAGCTCTCCTCTCCTCCTGGTGACAGAGGCTGGTACTCAGGCCATGAGCATCAGCATCCTCAGAGGAAGAGATGGTGCTGTCCTGGGAGAGGACTCGGTTCACTCACACAGGCTGGGACCTGACCTCCTTGGCCACTGGGTTACTTTCCGGAGTGAATGAGGCCAGCCAGTCCTCTTTGTTTCCCACCTCTCCTTCTCTTCCCTCCTGCCTTCCACCTGGGCTTCAGCTCACTTCCTCCTGAGTGTTCCTGCCAGCATCCTATTCCTCTGTGATTCCATAACTTGCCTTCTTGTTTCCCACAGGTTACTCCCCATCTTTCTTACAGGACTTCAGCCTGCTCCGGCATGGCTGGAATGTGGGCAGCATCCCCTCCTCCTGCGGTCAGCAAATGGTGCTACCAGGCCCTCGTATCTGCATGGCACACACCTGGGAAGTGTCCGGATTCCTACAGAAAGTTCCCCGCTTCTTGCTATCTCCACTGCCTTCATTCCTGTCCTCATCCCCAGCATTATCTCCCACCAAGAAGGCTGGATCGCGATTCTAATTGGTCTCTGTCTTTTCCCCCACTTTCCCCTTCTCCTTTCTCCAAAGTGCTCTTTCTAAAGTGATCAAATCACTTTTGTGCTTAGCTATTTCAGAGACTCCTCATCCCCCTGCCGGCAAATCCAAATCTGTCAGGCAGCCTGTGCATGGATCACGGTGCCCTGGGCCACCTCTGATCTCCCTCCTCTCCTCCCTGGGCTCCGTGCCCCACTCTCCACCCTGAGCACCCTCCTCTCCTTATCTTGCTAATGCCAATTTCTCCATCAGATCTCTCATGAGGACTTCCCTAACCCTCATGGGAGGGGAGTTTCCCTCTTAAAGCCTTCCAGCGTCTTGCTCCTCGGATGGTATTCATCACACCTGTACCTTCTCCTTCACTGTCCCTCTTCCCTTCTAGATAGTAGCAGCAGAAAACAGAGTCTGGCTCAGCTCATGGGGCCTAGCATCTTAGGCAGCCAGTTCCTGGCATGAGGAATGCTCTCGACACATACTTACTAACTGCGCATATTATGACCCTCTTGTTGCCTTTTGCAAACTTCAATGTATCCGTCTGCAAAATGGTGTAATAAAGCTCAGCTCACAGCATTATTGCATGGAATAAGATAACATCGGTAAGACATAGCTCACAGCTACTGGCGTATAGCAGGGACTTCACAAATTTATGTTCCTCTCCCCATATCCCAACTGTCTGCATAATGTGTTACCATTTTATCCTTACGCGCTTTTTTTTAAGCCTCAGGAGATGCTTTTGATATAGAAAACAATATCTCTCCTTTACTTATTTTGCGGGTGGGTCAGTACAAGTACACAAGATTCGACTTGCAATGTATGTCTGCCTTCTCCCAAAGAGCAAAGCTACATGATGGGAGGGTTTGGCCTGACTTCCCTGGGCCTGTATTCTCAGCGCTGACCAAGGGTGGATATCTCGTTTTTCAAAACAGAAGTATTAAAAGAACACAGGAATGCACGAACACACTGGTTGCAAGCTCCCAAAGTCGCACAGTTACCAGTGACAGCGACAGGCTTTGGATCCAGGCTGTTTTCTTGCTGGGCTGCCCCTGCGTGCCGGACTGGCTCCTTGCGTTGACTGGGCTTGTGGGGAGCCACAAGGCAATTAACTGAGGCAAAGTAACTGAGGCAATTAATAGACTTGGTCCCTTTTCTGGGTTGGAAAAAATCAAAACATCAGGCCCTCGCATGTAAAGGGGGCTCTGCCAATGATGCAGGTGAGGCAGCCGGCTGAGTATCAGAGGGATGAATTCAGGCTCAGCCTTCCCTAGCTCTGGCGTGAGAACAGCGTCCTGCGGAAGGGGCGCATAGCCTGCTGCCTTCCTGTTAAGCTCCCAGAAGCATGGGTCACATGTGCAGCCGCTGGGGCTTCATTAGAGAAAAGTATAGCGCCACTGCACATTACTCCAAAATGTACAAAAAGACAGCTTTCTCCCCCAGGAAAGCACAGCACTCAGACAGAGAAGGGCCCAGGTAATGTGGTGCTCTCCCAGGGGACCTCTCCTGTCTGTTGGGAAAATATGAACAAAATGCAATAACCAGGTGTAAATAAGGCACATACAGCCTCTGTGGAAGGTCGAGAGCCCAGGGAAGGAAACGGGATCGCTTTTTCCACCTGGGCGCCAACTCCCCGCTCTACCCAAGGCCTGGAGATTTAAGGGGCTTGGGCTAGACTGGATTTGAATGCAGACAGTGTTCAAACAAAGCAGGAGGACAGCATGCGTGACCCAACTCATGGGTGGGAGAAGGGGGCACTGGCGCCAATCCCAGAGGGCAGAGAAGCTGTCCCAGGGTTCCTGCAGCCCTGGTGAGGCCCCGAGGGAGGGAGAAGGGGTGCTCTCATCTAGTGCTATCTGCTTGTGGGGCAGTGAGCCTGTGGGAGAGAGAGGGCTGCTGCTCAAGTATCAGTGATGGGCTCTCCCTGCCCCTGGCCACCATGGTGCCATCTCCCCTGTCTCCTTCAGACAAGGCCAAAGGCCAGCGAAGAGCTGGTGAGGAAGTTTCAAACAGGTAATGGTTCTGGAAGCGGGAGGGGTGCCCAGGAAATCCAAGCTTCTTTGAAAAGTGCTCCCAAAGGTGGGAACTGGTCTTTCAAGCTGGTCTTAGCTTACTGAGGACTCTGGGGGATGAAGGACGGTCTATAAAGGCCCCTGGGAGGATTAGACAGAAAACCAAAGGCAAGGAGACAACCAGAAGGATAAAACATACTTGGATGATAGAAAGTGCAGGTAGGGACAGAAATTCTGTATTCACAGCTACAGTGTTAATATTTAATAGAGCGAGCAATAGCAAGTGAGCGTTCGTGTGTGTGTGTGTGTGTGCGCGGATGTTAAAATCCTAACTGAAGCTCCATTTGAACACCCAATTGGGGCTGTTTGAAAATGGCAAATCTGACACGCAAGCATAAACCTCTGCCAGGGCACCAATTACTGGTATACTCTTGTAACTCATGAAATCCTTCAGCTGAAGAGCCAAACAAGGAAACACGCCACCTGTCACAGGGACCCACTGCCTTCTGCCACCCAGGCCTCACAGAACGCTTAGTTCAGGGTTCCGGAAGAAGTTAATATGAAAACAGCTAGAATTTAATTTAAACTTTAGTGCCTCTGAAAGTAATTAAGGAGTTGGGCCAGACCAGAGTTCTCTCCGGAGTGGGGCTGGGAGGCCTTCTCAGAAAGGGAGACCTTTGAAAGTAATCTTCTTCAGCCCTCCTAGGTGCTGTTGTGCTTAATTATTTCATCAAAGCAACACTGGATCAGTGCACTCAGAGTGCAGGCAATTAGTATCTTCTGTAAAAAGTCCAGCTGAGCCTTCTTCAGGGCAGAGATGAGAGGATGAGCAGAGCCAGAATCAGAGCGACCACAAGGATGCCATGTCATCCTCAGGTAGATGACAGCCTCCTCCTCCCGAGTAGGCCTGGGGCCCTCATGCTGTTGCACGCTGAGGCATGCAGCAAGTGGTACAGTGTTGGGGATGTGTGTAGAAATGCTGAGAAGGGGTGCTGCCCTTTGTGGGAGCTGGAACGAGTGGGAGAATGAGCAAGGCTACAATCCCCCAGGAACATATGCTTTAGTAAACTGGAACTCAGAGGTGAGGGTTGATTCTGCTTAGCAGGGTTTCAAAAGCAGGCACCAGACCCTGTTTAAAGGGATCCTGGGGCAGCAGGAGAGCAAAACGAGACTCTGGAGAAAGCCAGAGCTGAGCCAGGTCTGCTCTGTCATCCTAGCTGCAACCGGCCAAGTGACTGTGCCAGTCTTCAGCTTCCTCATGGGCAGATGCAGCACGAGGAGGTCAGAGGACTATGGGAGGACTGCACCGGAGTGCACTCAGCACTCCAGAGTGCTTGGTGCTGATGCTGTCCGCGTTTGTGGACACGGGGCAGCACTGTGATCCACCAAAGGGCAAAGTATGGAAATCAGGATCACACAGATGGCATTTTCAAATCAGATGGCCGCATGAAGCTAGCCAGTAAGATAGGATTCTCCTCTGTTTTTTTCCAGAGGTTAGGTGACATCTCCAAGGTTCTACAGATGGCAAATGGCAAAACGGAGATTCAAATCCAGGTCTCTGAATCTGAAGGTCACTTGATTGGCTCTCATACCACAATCCCAGCTTCCTGCACCTCTCTTGCACCCAGTCCCCTGGCAGGCCCAGAGCCTCTTCCACCAGATAAAGATCATGCAGGTGAGTGCGGGAGCCCGGGCAGACCCACACTCCTTCCCTGGCACACAAACGGGTGGTCCTCTGGCTGAGAGCCCAGGCTTGCGGGTCTGACAGCCCTGGGTTTGAATCCCAGCTCCCAGTGCATGAGCTGTTGTTCTCTACCTAAGTCCCTGCTCTTCTCTAAGCCTCTTTTTTTCCATAGGTAAAACAGGGATACTAAGAGTATGTGCCTCCCCAGTTGTGGTGAGGATTTGCTGCGAAGATTAAGCCTTCAGAAACCAACAGGCAGCCACGCCCACCTTCCCTTCTGAGTAACTTGCAGAGCTGGGAGTGCTCACCCCTGGGAGGGACCGATAATAAACTCCCAGCCTAAGCAGATTTAGTGACTGGAAACAACCAAGGTTTCCTGAGGGGATTTCTAAAGCTTAGATGAGGTGAATCCCCATTTCTAATTGGTGATCATCTAACAGAGATTCAAGCCAGGTTACACCTGCTCAAATTAAATTGCGTTATTATATGTAAATCCAGTTTTTACTTTTCAGCGCCTAAAACATCAGTCTATATGCATGTTCTCTTGTCCTGGGAGAATGCACCATTTTATGCAAAAACAGGCCTGAGCAAAGGAATTAGGGCCCCATTATTCAGAAGCTTGCTAATAAAGTCCTTCCTAAAAAGCAATCTTTGCAAGAGCTTAAAATACTGACATTAAACTCGGAGGAAAATGAGTTAAACTAATTAATGGTAGAACCTATAAGCAAAGATGGATAAATTTCCCCATCAACCCCATTACAACTATTCTTAGTAACCTGATTTGAGGAGACTTTAATGTTTCCCTTGATTCGAATGATAATCCTTCATCTGGAAGAAGAAATACATTTAGAACTTACACAACATTTGTAAATGTGCATTAGCGGAGTAACACTTATTTTTCCCGCTGAATAATCTAGAGCAGGAAGGTTAGCTAGATGAAATAAGCTTTTAAAGCTTCGGATAAAATCCATAGCCTTTTTTATACTCCAGGGTTAAAAAAAAAAAAAAGCGGATGTGCAAACCATTGGTTGGAAATGCCAATCCTGGCTTTAACCCTGCCTGTTTCCCAGGCACTGGGGAGCATTTCCTTACATGGGAATCTGGAAAAGATTAGCAGTGCTGTAGAAAACAGCCCCATAACCTGCAGTTTCACTGCAAGACCTCATGGCCCTGGATTAATAAAGACACAATTAGAGAAATGACAACTGCTCTTTTTAGCTAAAATCAGCAACGCAGGCGCTTGGGGACAAGCTGTGGGATACAGGCTCAACCCAAACTTCTTCGAGTAGCAGGAGAGGGCACAGCCCTGGGAAAGGGGTCTGGTTGGTGATGGTCAGTCCCTGTGGGGGCCATCCCACTGAAAAGAGGCAGAGAGACAGTCGCTTTGCATTTTGTTTATCTATTAGCTCAAGTGGCCAATGACAGTCTGGGAAGGCTTCCAAGAGAAGGTGGGACTTGAGCTGAGGTCAAGTGCAGGGAGGACTCAGAAAAGGAGAAGACAGTTCAGAGAGGTCTTCGAAATAATGAGGAAGCCAATTTGAACGAAGTGACTGTTGGAGTTCTTAAAGCTGATTTATGCTTAAGATTAGCTCTGCTTGGATTCAACACACCAACTTTAGCATGATTAGATCTAATTCTAAATCATAAACATATATAAAAATCAAACATATATAAATGTGTGTATATAAATGCATATAAATGTAAAATGCTCTATCTGTTTAAAGATATTCCAATATATTAGAGATTATATAAATGCTTAACATGCATTTCAAGGACCATCTTCTAACCAGGTGGCACTCACAGCTCCAGGACTAATACATAAGCCTACATCTGCAAGAGGTTTTAGGGACAGAAAACATTTTTTTTTTTTTTTTGAGACAGAGAGCAAAAGCAGGAGCATGAACAGAGGGGAGGGGCAGAGGGAGGGGGAGAATCTGAAGCAGGTTCCATGTCCAATGTGGACCCTGACATGGGGCTTGATCTCACGATGCTGAGATCATGACCTGAGCTGAAATCAAGAGCCAGATGCTTAACCAGCTCAGCCACCCAGGCCTGCCCCAGAAAACATATTTTAGGGTGGTAATAAGATGCACCTCCACTCCTACTTGGCAATTTGTGTCCAGTTTAACACACTGAAATTCAACATCCAAGTCTGGGCGTTATTAAATGTAATATAAGTTTCTATGTTTTTCAACACCCAGCATCAATACACACATGTATTTTTTACCCTTAAACATGAAATAGACTTATCTTGTTATTTAATGGGTTAGGAAGCCACAAAAGATTGGTGGAGTACATGAATGCCAAGCTTGGGACTGGAGATCTGATCCTGATGGTCTAGGATGTGTACGGAACCTGGGATTGCCTCTGTAGTTTGGGGGTGAGGAGGTTGCCAGTGCACCTTCCTTCACAATTAGGTGGGGCACCAGGAGTAGATTTGGGCCAAAATACAGAGAAACATGAGCTCTTCTTAAGTTTATTTCCTCTCACCACTGCTCCCTCTCTTAGACCAGAGTGGATGGTGACGTGGGTATATGGACGGATGGGATGGAAGGTGGCACCACACCCTTCTTATGACAAAGGTCCACCAGTGCCTCCAGGGCTGCCAGAGTCTCAGGTAAGAGGGTAGAGGTTGGAGCTGGGATTGAAAACTCCCATTTGGGACTGAGGCCAGAACAGAATGATCCTGAGGATGCCTGGAGCAGACATGGCATGGCATCTTCACTTTCATGGTGGACAAACTGACAGACAATCCAGATAGATAAAGCAGAATCTGAGGAAGAACTGCCTCCAGAAACCATAAACGGTGTCTTAAGCTATTCCAAATCTGGCCAGGTTCAGTGTTGGACTCCCTATTCTTCTCACCCTTCAGATCATGTAACTCACTCTAAATTTACCTCCACTCTGGAAGCCTGAGGGCATAAATGGGTATAGCAACCCAACCAGAAAAGAAGATGGTATCCCAGCCCCATGGGACCTCCTGTGCATTCTGAGAGAACTTTGTGCCTGGCACAAAGATGAAATAGTAGCTACATCGAAATTGCCTGTTTAGAGACCTAGTATCAAACAAGGC
Source organism: Mirounga leonina (assembly GCF_011800145.1). Taxonomy (NCBI): domain Eukaryota; kingdom Metazoa; phylum Chordata; class Mammalia; order Carnivora; family Phocidae; genus Mirounga; species Mirounga leonina. The sequence continues at coordinate 21,215,920 of NW_023270426.1, forward strand.
AGCATGACAAAGCTAGCAGGTTCCCTCTTCCCCTCCTAAATATCATATAATCAACAATATAGACAGAATAAAATCATAAATCCCATTTTGAGTAAAACTACAAGAGAGACATAGAGTCTCTAGCTTTCAACAATATACCAGAAGCCACCTAGATAGAAATAAAATGTCCAGGGCCAATTTAAAAAAAATCAAAGATATGCTTCTGACAGGTGAAAGGCTCCTCCTGAAGTCACAGACCACTATTTCCTGTCGAGCAAGGACTAAGGTATCTAAAGGAAAGGATGGGGTCCAGATCAAGCAGAAGCTGCATGGGAAGAAAAAACCAATAAAAAAGGCAGAAAAAGAGTGAAGTGGCCCAGGGCAGCTGGTCTCAGTAAATGCCCACATAATTGTTCTTCCTGTAAGCAAGAGGCTCACTTCAAAGTTCAGCTTTGGTTACAGCAAAAGAACTGGAAAAAGGATGAGCAGAGCTGCTTCAGAGAAACAGAAAAGATAGAAAACACAGAGCAGCCATTTTATCAGGAAGCCCTTTCACAGGTAACTCCATGAAGCAGAAGCCTTGTATTGTGAAGTCTACAAAGACAGATGGTTCCTCCCTTCCATCTACTGGACTCCCTTTGAAATACACAGGCCGGTCAAGTCTAACTTATTCCAATAATATATATATTTTTAAAGATGCTGGCATGTTCATTTATATAATATATGAAGAAACTATAGAAAAGAGCAGTAAAACTTGCCACAGGACACTCAGCAGAAAAAATGGAAAGGGTGAAAATGTGGACCAAGTATAACACCTTAAATTTAAATTTAATTAAAATGAAACAATTGAGAGAGGAGGAACAAGATGGCGGAGGAGTAGGAGACCTAAATTTTCGTCTAGTCCCAGGAATTCAGCTAGATAGGTATCAAACCATTCTGAACACCTACACACTCAACAGGAGATTGAAGAAAAAAATAGCAACTCTGAACAGAAAAGAGACTACTTTCTGGAAGGTAGGACGTGTGGAGAAATGAATTTGAGGCGATATTTGAGATGGTGGGGGAGGGGGCCTCCATCAGCAACTACTGGCAAGTGATAGAGCAGCGGAGCACAAAATCGGAACTTTTAGAAGAGGACATCCCTCCAGTGGCTAAGCGGGGGGTGGAACCCTCATGGGACAATGTGGTCTCAGGACCCTCAGGGTCACAGGAAGACTGGGGGTGCCTGAGTGTGGCAGAGCTCCCAGGGATCAGAGCAGGGAAGCCGGCTGCAGAGACGGAGCGGAGGTGCAGGCTCTCAGCTCGGGGTTGCCATAAACCATGATCCGTGGCACAGTGGGGCCACTGCTCCTCCAGCAGGGACGCAACAAGCGGCAGATCCGGGAGACTCCCCTTCCTCCCCCAGGAGGAGCGGTGCGGGAGCGGACCGCAGGGATCTGCTGGGTTTGGAGACTCCACACCAAGTCGGGTGCCAGAGATAGAAACGCGTGGTCACAGGCCAGGTGAGCACGGAGTGCAGCGGGAGACCGGGGAGACGGGAGTGACTGACTGCTTTTCTCTGGCGGCTCACTGAGGAGTGGGGCCCTGAGTTCTCGGCTCCTCCGGGGTGGAGATTGGGAGGCTGCCATTTTCACTCTCAGCCTCCAAAGCTGTACGCAAAGCTTACAGGGAACAAAAGCTCCCGAGAGCAAACCCGAGCAGATTACTTATCCCGGACCCGGCAAGGGCGGGGCAATTCTGCCTCCGGCAAAGACATTTGGAAACCACAGCAACAGGCCCCTCCCCCAGAAGATCAGCAAGAACAGCCAGCCAAGACCAAGTTCACCGATCAATGAGAATGGCAGAACTCCAGCACTAGGGGAATATAGCACATAGAATTCATGGCTTTTTTTCCCATGATTCTTTAGTCTTTCAAAGTTAATTTTTTAAATTTTCTTTATTTTTTCTTTTTCTATTTTTTGTGAATTTTTCTTTTTCCCCTTTTCAACCAACATCTTATCAATCCCTTTTTTTAAAATTTCTTTTTTAATTTTCATTTTTAGAGTCATATTCTATCCCTTCATTGTAGTTAACCTTATTTTTTGTATAAATTTCTCTCTTTAAAACTTTGGGAAACAGTTTTTTCTAACAGACCAAAATATACCCTAAATTTCCTAGTGTATGGCTTTGTTCTAGTCTCCTGCCTGATCACATTCTCTCCCCGCCTTTTTAAAATTTTTCTTTTTTTCAATCAGCTTTTTATCAATTCCTTTTATGAAATCTTTTATAATTTTCATTTTTACAGTCATATTCCATCGCTTCATCGTATTTACCCTTATTTTTGTACATATATAAGTTTTTCATTCGTTAAAATTTTGGGAGGCACTTTCTTCTAACAGACCAAAATACGCCCAAAATCTAGTGTGTGGCTCTGATCTATTCACTAGATCACTAGCCTGATCATATTCTTTTTTTTTTTTTTCCTTTCCCTTTCTTTTCCCCCTGGTTTCAGGTCTCCTCTGATTTATTCAGTGTATATTTTTCTGGGGTCATTGTTACCCTTTTAGCATTTTGTTCTCTCATTCATCTATTCTCCTCTGGACAAAATGATAAGATGGAAAAACTCACCTCAAAAAAAAAAAAAAAAAAAAGAACAAGAGGCAGTCCCAACTGCCAGGGACCTAATCAATATGGACATTAGTAAGATGTCAGAACTAGAGTTCAGAATGACGATTATAAAGATACTAGCTGGGCTTGAAAAAAGCATGGAAGATACTAGAGAATCCCTTTCTGGAGAAATAAAAGAACTAAAATCTAACCAAGTTGAAATCAAAAAGGCTATTAATAAGGTGCAATCAAAAATGGAGGCTCTAACTGCTAGGATAAATGAGACAGAAGAGAGATTTAGTGATATAGAAGACCAAATGATGGAGAATAAAGAAGCTGAGAAAAAGAGAGATAAACTTCTACTGGATCACAAGGGCAGAATTCAAGAATTAAGTGATACCATAAGATGAAACAATATTAGAATAACTGGGATCCCAGAAGAAGAGGAGAGAGAGGGAGGGGCAGAAGGTATATTGCAGTAAATTACAGTGGAGAACTTCCCTTATTTGGGGAAGGAAACAGGCATCAAAGCCCAGGAGGCACAGAGAACCCCCCTCAAAATCAATAAAAGTAGGTCAACACCACAACATCTAACAGTAAAACTTAGAAGTCTCAGAGACAAAGAGAAAATCCTGAAAGCAGCTCGAGACAAGAGGTCTGTAACCTACAATGCTAAAAATATTAGATTGGCAGCAGACCTATCTAACAGAGACCTGACCGGCCAGAAAGGACTGCCATCATATATTCAGAGCACTAAACGAGAAAAATATGCAGCCAAGAATACTATGTCCAGCTAGGCTGTCACTGAAAATAGAAGGAGAGATAAAGAGCTTCCAGGACAAACAAAAACTAAAAGAATTTGCAGACACCACACCAGCTCTACAGGACATATTGAACGGGGTCCTCTAAGCAAAGACAGAACCTAAAAGTAACATAGACCAGAAAGGAATAGAGAGAATATACAGTAACAGTCACCTTACAGGCAATACAATGGCACTAAATTTGTATCTTTCAATAGTTACCCTGACTACACAGGGTATCAGATTGGATAAAAAAAAACAAGACCCATTGATATGCTGCCTGCAAGAGACAAATTTTAGACCCAAAGACACCCCCAGATTGAAAGTGAGGGGGTGGGAAAACATTTACCATGCTAATGGACACCAAAAGAAAGCTGGGGTGGCAATCAGACAAATTAGATTTTAAACCAAAGACTATAATAAGAGATGAGGAAGGACACTATTATCAGGTCTAATCCAACAAGAAGATCTAACAATTGTAAATATTTATGCCCCTAACATGGGAGCAGCCAGTTATATAAGCCAATTAATAACAAAATAAAAAAAACACATCGACAACAGTACAATAACAATATGGGGCTTTAACACCCCCCTCACTGAAACAGATCATATAAGCAAAAGATCAACAAGGAAATAAAGGCTTTAAATGACACACTGGACCAAATGGACTTCACAGATATATTCAGAACATTCCATCCCACAGCAACAGACGACATATTCTTCTCTAGTGCCAATGGAACAGTCTCCAGAATAGATCACATCCTAGGTCACAAATCCGGTCTCAACTGGTACCAAAAGACTGGGATCATTCCCTGCCTATTTTCAGACCACAATGCTTTGAAACTAGAACTCAATCACAAGAGGAAAGTTGGAAAGAACTCAAATACATGGAGGCTAAAGAGCATCCTACTAAAGAATGAATGGGTCAACCAGGAAATTAAAGAAGAATTAAAAAAATACATGGAAACCAATGAAAATGAAAACACAACTGTTCAAAATCTTTGGGATGCAGCAAAGGCAGTCCTAAGAGGAAAGTATATAGCAATACAAGCCTTTCCCAAGAAACAAGAAAGGTCTCACATACACAACCTAATGCTACACCTAAAGGAGCTGGAGAAAGAACAGCAAATAAAGCCTAAACCCAGCAGGAGAAGAGAAATAATAAAGATCAGAGCAGAAATCAATGAAATAGAAACCAAAAGAACAGTAGAACAGATCAACAAAACTGGGAGCTGGTTCTTTGAAAGAATTAACAAGATTGATAAACCCCTGGCCAGACTTATCAAAAAGAAAAGAGAAAGGACCCAAATAAATAAAACATGAATGAAAGAGGAGAGATCAACCAACACCAAAGAAATACAAACAATTATAAGAACATATTATGAGCAACTCTATGCCAGCAAATTAGACAATCTGGAAGAAATGGATGCATTCCTAGAGATGTATAAACTACCAAAACTGAACCAGGAAGAAATAGAAAACCTGAACAGACCCAAAAACAGTAAGGAAATTGAAGCAGTAATCAAAAATCTCCCAACAAACAAAAGCCCAGGGCCAGATGGCTTCCCAGGGGAACTGTATCAAACATTTAAAGAAGAATTAATACCTATTCTTCTGAAACTGTTCCAAAAAAATAGAAATGGAAGGAGAACTTCCAAACTCATTTTATGAGGCCAGCATTACCTTGATCCCAAAACCAAAGACCCCATCAAAAAGGAGAATTACAGACCAATATCCTTGATGAACACGGATGCAAAAATTCTCACCAAAATACTTCCCAATAGGATCCAACAGTACATTAAAAGGATCATTCATACGACCAAGTGGGATTTATCCCTGGGCTACAAGGTTGGTTCAACATCTGCCAAATCAATCTATGTGATACAATACATTAATAAAAGAAAGAACAAGAACCATATGATCCTCTCAATAGATGCAGAAAAAGCATTTGACAAAGTACAGCATCCTTTCTTGATCAAAACTCTTCACAGTGTAGGGATAGAGGGTACATACCTTAATATCATAAAAGCCATCTATGAAAAACCCACAGTGAATATCATTCTCAATGGGGAAAAACTGAGAGCTTTCCCCCTAAGGTCAGGAACATGGCAGGGATGTCCACTATCACCCCTGCTGTTCAACATAGTACTAGAAGTCTTAGCCTCAGCAATCAGACAACAAAAAGAAATAAAAGGCATCTGAATTGGTAAAGAAGAAGTCAAACTCTCACTCTTTGCAGATGATATGATACTTTATGTCGAAAACTCAAAAGACTCCACCCAAAACTGCTAGAACTCATACAGGAATTCAGTAAAGTGGCAGGATATAAAATCAGTGCACAGAAATCAGTGGCATTCCTATACACCAACGAGACAGAAGAAAGAGAAATTAAGGAGTCAATCCCATTTACAACTGCACCCAAAACCATAAGATACCTAGGAATAAATCTAACCAAAAAGGCAAAGAATCTGTACTCAGAAAACTATAAAATACTCATGAAAGGAATTGAGGAAGACACAAAGAAATGGAAAAACGTTCCATGCTCATGGATTGGAAGAACAAATATCGTGAAGATGTCAATGCTACCTAGAGCAATCTACACATTCAATGCAATCCCCATCAAAATACCATCCACTTTTTTCAAAGAAATGGAACAAATAATCCTAAAATTTGTATGGAACCAGAAAAGACCCCACATAGCCAGAGGAATGTTGAAAAAGAAAAGCAAAGCCGGCGGCATCACAATTTTGGACTTCCAGCTCTATTACAAAGCTGTCATCATCAAGACAGTATGGTACTGGCACAAAAACAGACACATAGATCAGTGGAACAGAACAGAGAGCCCAGAAATGGACCCTCAACTCAACAGTCAACTAATCTTTGACAAAGCAGGAAAGAATGTCCAATGGAAAAAAGATAGTGTCTTCAACAAATGGTGTTGGGAAAATTGGACAGCTACATGCATAAGAATGAAATTGGGCCATTTCCTTACACCACACACAAAAATAGACTCAAAGTGGATGGAACACCTACATATGAGACAGGAGTCCATCAAAATCCTAAAGGAGAACACAGGCAGCAACCTCTTTGACCTCAGCTACAGCAACTTCTTCCTAGAAACATTGCCATAGGCAAGGGAAGCAAGGGCAAAAATGAACTATTGGGACTTCATCAAGATAAAAAGCTTTTGCACAGCAAAAGAAACAGTCAACAAAGCCAAAAGACAGCTGACAGAATGGGAGAAGGTATTTGCAAATGACATATCAGATAAAGGGCTAGTATCCAAAATCTATAAAGAACGTATCAAACATGGGACACCTGGGTGGCTCAGTCAATTGGGTGTCTGCCTTCAGCTTGAGTCATAATTCCAGGGTCCTGGGATCAAGTCCTGCAACAGGCTCCTTGCTCAGCGGGGAGCCTGCTTCTCCCTCTGTCTGTTACTCCCCCTGCTTGTGCGCTCTCTCTTTCTCTCTCTCCGATAAATAAATAAAATCTTAAGAAAAAAAGAAGAACTTCTCAAACTCAACACCCAAAGAACAAAGAATCCAATCAAGAAATGGGCAGAAGACATGAACAGACATTTCCCCAAAGAAGACATCCAAATGGCCAACAGACACATGAAAAAGTTCAACCACACTCAGCATCAGGGAAATACAAATCAAAACCTCAATGAGATACCACCTCAAACCAGTCAGAATGGCTAAAATTAACCAGTCAGGTAACGACAGATGTTGGTGAGGATGCTGAGAAAGGGGAACCCTCCTACACTGTTGGTGGGAATGTAAGCTGGTGTAGCGACTCTGGAAAACAGTATGGAGGTTCCTCAAAAAGTTGAAAATAGAGCTACCATACGACCCAGTAATTGCACTACTGGGTATTTACCCCAAAGATACAAATGTAGTGATCCGAAGGGGTATGTGCCCCCCCCCCAATGTTTACAGTAGCAATGTCCACAATAGCCAAAGTATGGAAAGAGCCAAGATGTCCATCAACAGATGAATGGATGAGAAGATGTGGTAAATATATACAATGGAATATTATGCAGCCATCAAAAAAAACCCCCAAATCTTGCCATTTGCAATGACGTGGATGGAACTAGAGGGTATTATGCTAAGCAAAATAAGTCAGTCACAGAAAGACAAATCATATGCTCTCACTGATATGAGGAATGAGAAACAAGACAGAGGATCATAGGGCAAGGGAGGAAAAAATGAAACAAGATAAATCCAGAGAGGGAGACAAACCATAAAAGACTCTTAATCGGTGGGGGGTGGGTTGCATGGGGTGGCTTGGTGATGGACACTGGGGAGGGTATGTGCTATGGTGAGTGCTGTGAATTGTGTAAGACTGATGAATCACAGACCTGTACCTCTGAAACAAATAATACATTAAAAATAAAAAGAAGAAGACAGTAGGAAAGGAAATATTAAGGGGGGGAGTAGGAGGCGGAGCCCAACCATGACAGACTATGGACACTGAGAAACAAACTGAGGGTTTTGGAGGGGAGGGGAGTGGGGGGATGTGTTAGCACAGTGATGGGTATTAAGGAGGGCACGTATTGCATGGAGCACTGGGTGTTATATGGAAACAATGAATCATGGAACACATCAAAAACTATTGATGTAACATATGGTGACTAACATAATAAAATAAAATTTAAAAAAAGTAAAAAATAAAGTGAACCAATCACCTTTATGAAGAAAAAAAATAAAACAATATACAAGAACTCACAGATGAAGAGACACTAGAAGAAATGGCATGTGAGCATTTAGATACCAGGAGGAAAAATGTAGGAACCAAAACCAACATCATAAAAATGAAGGCACAATGAAAAAAAGCACAAAGGAGCACAGACACTGGAAAACTCAGTAAGAGAGAAGGATGCCAGAAATTACAGCAGTGAACAATATGACAAGGAAAGATGGAAGAAATTATAAAGGATTAGAAAGTAAATGACAGAGAAGAGGCAAAGGAATTCCTACACATATATAATGGAAGCCTCTGAAGAAACAAGAGAAAACAATGGAACAGTGAATATATTTAAAATATTTAAATATATAATTTGGGGCGCCTGGGTGGCTCAGTCAGTTAAGCATTTGCCTTTGGCTCAGGTCACGATCTCAGGGTCTTGGATTCAATCCCCACACCAGGCTCCCTGCTCAGTGCAGAGTCTGCTTCTCACTTTCCCTCTGCCCCTCCCCCTCCCCCCAGCTCATGTGCTCTCTCTCTCTCAAATAAAATCTTAAAAATATATATATACCATTCCTGAAATAAAAGAAGAGATGAACCTACATATTAAAAAGGCACAGCACTAGCCAGGGAAAAATCAACCTGGAATGGCCATTACCAAGATCTGTTCTAATGAAGTTACTGGATTTTAAAAAAAATACTGACACAGCAGCAGAAAAGATATCCAAGAAACATATGAGAGAAAAAATATCAAGGCTGCTGTCAGATTTCCAAATAGCAATATTCAAAACCAGAATCTAATAGAGCAACATCTAGAAGAAAGTCAAGAAAATGTTGAACCAAAACTTCTATATCCACATGAACTACCTACTAAGAGTAAATACTACAGAAAATCAGGTTTAAGCATATAGTACCTTGGGGAGTATGGTTCCCATGAGCCCTCCAAAGGAGCTAGTGGAAGACTCACTGTAGTCAACTATGGAGAGGATGTGGGAAATGCATTTATTTATGAATGAACAAGGCTGGAGATTAGAGTGACAGGTAAGAATGCAGAGAGGAAAAGAAAAAAAGAGGGGAAGGAAGAAGATGCATCGTAGGGCAAACATGCTGATTGCCTCATATATAGTAGTTTAGGGATTAGATAAAAGCATCAAAAAATGACAAATCAAGTAACAAAAGAGTGAATATGTTCTATAGAACAAAGGGAAACCCTGAGAGGAAATTTATGTTAACTATTATCAAGTGACAGAAGCGAGGTGAAGTGAAAACAGGGGAAGGAAAGAGAAAGGGAGAATACTATTAATATTGCCATTTAAAGTGATAACATTCCTGATTGTCAGAGGAATTATACACATGCCCCCCCCCCCCCACAGAAAATAGAACACACAGTGGAAAAAAATAAGAAAGGAAGACAGAACCAGAAATAACTGAGCTGATAGAACCAAACATATTTTTTTACATCAATAAATCTAAATGGGTTAAATTTGCCTCTTAAAAGGATAAGATTTTATTTTCAGACTGGGTCACAGAGAAAAACCCAACTTCCAAACAGATAACAAGAGACATGTAACAATGTCAAAGTGATTCAGAAAGGTTGCTAGATATGTTTTCTTTGACAAGATTGTATTTATTTATTTGAGAGAGCAAGTGAGCGAGCACACATGAGTAGGGGGAGAAGCAGAGGGAGAGGGACAAGCAGACTCTGTGCTGAGCATGGAGCCCAATGCAGGGCTTGATCTCACAACCCTGAGATCATGACCTGAACCAAAACCAAGAGCCAGACACTTAACTGACTGAGCCACCCAGGTGCCCCAGTTGCTAGATATATTTTGACTCCAAAATCCCACTTTAGGACTATGTAAGTATGCACATATGCACATTTGAAGTAACATATATACGGCTATCCATTACAGCATGATTTGAAATAGCAAAAGGCTGGAAATAACTGAGATGTATGGTTAAATCAATTACAATACATCTGCCTGATGGAAAACTCTTAACAGTTATATGTATGATATGCAAGGATTTCCAAGATACTTTAAGTTAAAAAAGCAAAGTGTATCATATGCTACTATCTGTATTAAAAGGGGGAAAATAAGAATGTGAACTTGCTACTTTAAGATACACCAAGAACCTCTTCAAGGATATACAAAAACTAATACGAATGGCCTCTGTTTGCTACCCTACAACCCAGCAATTGCACTACTGGGTATTTACCCCAAAGATACGATGTAGTGAACGTGCACCCCAATGTTTATAGCAGCAATGTCCACAATAGCCAAACTACGGAAACAGCTAAGATGTCCATCAACAGATGAATGGATAAAGAAGATGTGGTATATATATACAATGGAATATTATGCAGCCATGAAAAAAAAAACCCAAATCTTGCCATTTGCAATGACGTGGATGGAACTAGAGGGTATTATGCTGAGCGAAATAAGTCAACCAGAGAAAGAGAAGTATCACATGATCTCACTGATATGAGGAACTCTTAATTTCAGGAAACAAACTGAGGATTGTTAGGCGGGATGGGGTGGCTGAGTGATAGACATTGGGGAGCGTATGTGCTATGGTGAGCACTGTGAATTGTGTAAGACTGATGAATCACAGACCTGTACCTCTGAAACAAATAATACATTATATTTTAAAAAAGAAAACAAAGATAGTAGGAAGGGAAAAATGAAGAGAGGGGAAATCGGAGGGGGAGAGGAACCATGAGAAACTGTGGACTCTGAGAAACAAACTGAGGGTTCCAGAGGGGAGAGGGGTGGGGGGATGGGTTAGCCCGGTGATGGGTATTAAGGAGGGCACATATTGCGTGGAGCACTGGGTGTTATACGCAAACAATGAATCATGGAACACTACATCAAAAACTAATGATGTACTGTATGGTGTACTGTATGGTGACTAACATAACATAATTTAAAAAAAAAAAAAAGAACGGCCTCTTGTTTTATAGAGAGTGGGAGCTGGACAGACAGTAGACAGAATGGGAGGGAGAATTCCTGTACTCCTTGTAATACTCTTCTGTTGTGATGTCAATATATACTTCCTTGAAAAATTAAAGTCTGTTCCTTGTCTGGTTCCCCCACAAAACCCTCTGTCTCCTCGGCACTGAGCTCAAGGCCCAAAACCACAGGTGTCCAGGTGAGGTTTGTTGACCGGAAGAACAAACGAACAAAGCAAGGAACAGATGTAGCACAGATGGGTGAGAACCCCAGTGCTATGACCTCATCGAGTCCTGCGAGCCGTATAACTCAGGACAGTGGGCGCCACCCCATCAGTTCCAATGCCACGTGCTAACATATTTTCTTTTTAACCCAAAGGGGAAAAATAATCCCTAAACTCCGGATTTTTTAAATCAATACAATCTATGTGCTGTTCTCCATCGTGTCCTGTGACCTTGGACAGGTCTAAATCCAATTCCAGCACTCCCTGAGTCCGACACTCTGGGGGATGCAGAGGTGATTAAGACACTGCCCCTGCCTGGTTCTCAGTCTCTTCTCTCCTTATTTGTAAAAGGAGGTTTTCCCTCTACTGAGTTGGTAGAATTTTAACAATAAAGACCCAAGCTGCTTTCTCTACCCAAACACTCTTCCCTGGAGAACCAAGGTTCAGTTCAAGTATGTGTTCATCTGCGGCATCTTCCCACCACCTTCCAGGAGGATCTGACTGCCCCCTTTTGGGGTGTACCCAGGGCCTCAAACTTCCGGTTCCGCTTTTCTGTACTATGCCACAACCTGTTTTGTCCCTTCTGGGCCCTGAGAGCCGACATGGCAAGGATTCTGCAACAGCCCCAAGTATAATTATCCCCAGTTCCTGGCACAGTGTCTGGTTACAAATAGGCATGGATATATGTTTGCTAAGGCACCAAGAAAATAATATGAATACTTGGAGCTCTGGGAAAACACTGTCCCCATCACCGTAAAAACACCCAGAATAAACATAATGAACAGGTCAACTAAAAAAATGCTGGTTGTGTGCCACTGAGGATGGATGCAGGGGCGAGTCCTAACTACCACCAAGACAAATAACTTCCAGGCAGAAAAAGACTGGACTGTGTGGAGGCAAGAGGCAGGGAGACACACACATGTGTGTGTTAATGGCGACTGTATATAGAGACACACGCTGTCTCTCTGAAGCCTCAGGATGCCTGGGAAGGGAATCCTATTCTCCGCTTCACATTCGAGAATACCAAGACCTACTCATGTGAGAGAGCTTGCCCATTCTCACCTCCACTCCCCCAACACACACACAAAGGCCAAGGCCGGCATCTGAACCCAGGACCAAATGACTCAAGCCATGCTCTTCCCTCCACCCACACTGACTTGCTTATGGGAAGGATGGCCTGATTCTTCCAGCAGAGATACCACGTGCACTCCCTTGCTCCAAGCAAAGGAATTATAAGGAAGCCTGGCAGCTCTGAGTTCAAGGGTCCATAGGCTAAAATGAGGCCCATGGGCTTACAGATTGGCCCTAACCCAACTACTAACATGGCAGACCCCAGCCAGCCTGGCAGCAGCCAGGGGTCCCTGGCATCTCATTTTCCTGTTTCTTTGTATATTGTGACTGAGGGATGCTAGAACGATCCCACACACCTGGCTGGCTTCACCACTGCCTTCTCATTCCTGTCTGCATAGTTACCACTAAGTAATTTCGTTTATCTGTGTCTCCGTGAGCTTATTTGGAAACCATGGAACGCTGCTTACAGAAAATCAAGCTCCATTTTCTTTAAGCACCCAGCCCCTAGTCCAGGCAGGAGATGCTGATTTGGAGGTAACTGGCTTCCGCATATGCAAACATGATGCATTTAGCAAATTATGTAGACCTCACACTTCAGAGCACTGAAGAAAACAAAAGTACCTTTCCAAAGAAACTGTAGTGCAAGAGAGTCATTCTGAAAAGAATACAGAGTTATTGGTTTGTAAGAACAGTTGAACTCAGGTCCGAATGGGAAATAATGGTTTACAACGTGCAGCATGGGGTGGCCACAAGCCCAATGTGAGCAGATCTCATCTTAAGCGGTGTTAAGGCGTCTCTAAGGACTTCCAAGAGTTAGAGCCCACAGCGTGCCCTGAGATTGAATTCGTGGCGTGATGAGGCTGCACATTCCCAACTCAATTCCACTGTAACTCTTCTGCTTCATACAATTTCCCAGCATATGTTTTTCTTCTTGGGCCTAGAGAGAGAATTCTAGGTCAACCTCGAGCGCAAAGAGCATCGCAACCATTGAAGCTGCCTTCTGTGACACACCTTCCCCGTTCCGCTTCAGTCTCTTCCAAGATGTCACCAGCAAGACATGGCACCAGAGAGGTGATCACGCGTCTCCCTCCACTAAGGGTAACCTTACAAGCCACCGTGGACTTGAGGACTGCTGGACTGGATGGGAGAGAGTGTCCTGGGCTCGAGGGTTTCCAGTCTGCACACCGAAGGAGAGGTGGTTTGTCTGTCTGCAAGCACTGCCTCCATAACTGACCTGCGGTGCTCCCAAGGCCAGCTGTCGCCTGTATGGGAAGGTGGCCCCCGTGCAGCTCGGCTTGGGTCCCATTCATCCGCAATAACAGCAGAAGTAATCATCTGTCCCAAGAGCTTCCATGTCTTAAACCCCTGCTAGAGCTAACAACCGCTTTGCCTTCATTGTTTTCATTTAATTCTGGGGATTACTTGTCAGAGTCATTATTAATCTTTCTCTTACTGAGGTAGAAACCGAAGCACAGAGAGGCTCAGTGACTTTTTTTTCTAGCTCTCCCTGAGTGCTTATTCTATGACAGGTGCTGTGTATACAAGGAGGATCTCACCGAATCATTATACCCATGAGGTAGAGAGGCAGAGACTTCCATCAATAACCACTGTCCAGCCTGTGATCTGGACGAAGTTCTAGAGCTGGGAGTCACATTCAGGTCACAGCCACAGCCACGTCTGTCCTGCTGCGTCCCACATCATCACTGTGCGAAAAGAGCTCCCCATTGCCAGAAAATGAAGCCGAGCCAGGGAAGGGGCAACTTGGGCATGTGGGAGTCATGCCGGTCTCTGGCACCCAGCGCTTTCTTCTCTCTCCCGAACTTCCTCCCAGCACACACGATTCCAAGCGGTAGACTTGTAAATCCTTACCACTCCTGGAGGCAGGCACCATTATTATTCCCATTTTATAGCTATGGAGAGGTTATGTCAACTAATTGAATTCAGCCAACTATGAAGTAGCAGGCTCAGGGTTTGCACCAAGACTGTCTGACTCCGGCCTGTACTCTTAGGCAGGGGGCCCTGTGACAGTTCATCCAATAATTAGAGACATGGTGTTGGTAGTCCAAGCGCTGGTTCTAATTAAGATGCTGTCTCATGAGGAGGAACACACACTGAAAAGGACGACCCTTCAGTCGATTTTTATGAGACGTAAGTCAAGTGAGCACAGATGGCTGCAAAAATCCAGTACCGTTGCAAACAACTGCAATGCTTCTAACACTAAGAAAAGCCATGAAACACACACACACGAACAAAAAACCCACAGCGACGCAAAGCAAACCTGGAAGCCAACGTCCAATAATAGGGGATTACGTTATGGTTCACAAATAGGTCAGCCAATGGAGAAGCCATTACAAAGTCTGACAAAGAAGGACAGGACATAAAAATACTTACACTATATTAAATGAAAAGAGCAGAATACAGAAGTGTCTATGGTTTGATCTGACTTTTGTAACGTGACATGGGGAGTGCAGACATGTGGAGAGAGAAACAGAGGTAGAGATGAGGCAGAGAAGTGAAATTATGCAATAAACGGTAAACAGTAGGTCTAGTATGTGTGGGGTGATCTCTGTACCTGCTCTTCTTTTACCTGTGGCTGTTTCCTAATGGTCTGTAATAAACAAACATCCATTATGTTATGATTTTTAAAAACTTGTTTTTTTAGGCCTAAGAATGTGAACGGAGGTGAGGGTAAGACAAAAAGAGAGTCGGGGTGTCTGGGTGGCTCAGTCGGTTAAGCGTCTGGCTCAGGTCACGATCCTGGGGTCCTGGGACTGAGCCCCATGTCGGGCTTCCTGCTCAGTGGGGAGTCTTCTTCTCCCTCTCATTCTCCCTCTGTGCTCTCTCGATCTCTCTCTCTCTCAAATAAATAAAATCTTTAAAAAAGGGAGAGAGAGAGACAGTCCAGTGAGGCTCAGAAAAGGTTGCTGGAGACCAGAGCAGCATTTCCTGGAGTCCAGAGTGCATGGACATTTCCAGAAAATAGTTTCATGGTGAAATTCATTTGGCAAATATTCTTTCTTTGGTGACCTGAACTGCAGAACCTCACGTTAATGAGAGTTAATTTAAATTGGCATATGCTGGAGGATCCCGAATTTATATGACCACAGAACACTTGTGTGTGTGTGTGTGTGTGTGTGTGCAGGACATAACATCTTGCAGCTCTGAGGAGCCCACCTTGGGAAGTGTTTGCTTATAGCTCATTATTTATTTATCTCTACAATCTATGCAGGGTCCAAATGCCAACCCCTCTCTCCTAGGAACTCGCTTTTCTAACACCTGTGACACTAATGAAGTTTTTCCTCTCAGCATCTCCTGTAAATATTTTCAGAATTGAAGTAAAAGCAGAATAAATATTCTTCCTCCTTTTTACATGGGGGACACCTGGATCTGCGGACATCATCTCAGGCCAGAATCCTGGGTGATGCATGAAACAGCACATTTCTTCAGGGCTCCTGCTGCCAACGCAAGTGTTATCACTGAGTGATATACTTCTTTTGAGAACTTGTCTGGCACCCTATCAGCCAGCCTGGATACTTCTCGGAGGAGGTCAGCAGGTGGCTGAGACAGTGGTGGCCGAAACGCTGACACAGCGGGGAGTGGACCAGTACGGATGGCTCTGGTGATGTGGGTTCCTTGTTGAACCCAGTTTTACTGGGCTAGGTGGTCCGCAGTGATGGTGTAGCCTCAAGACATTCAGGTTTACACATATGTCCTTGCTGGTCCAAAGGTGGCGGTCTCAGGGCATCACGATTTGGGGGGTTATTGGATATAGGGCCCTGGACATCATTTACGAGCTACTTACCTAAGCCTGCAGTGTTCAGATTTTAAGTGTCCAAGACAGAGGGAGAGGACAGAGACTCCCTTAGGTCCCTGAGCTCCATCTGGAAAAGGGACTTGCTGTGTCACTATGCCTGAGCTTATCACCCATAATGGAATATGTACATAGCTAAAGCTCATTAATCCAATGTTCTACATCAAGGGATATAAAAATCCCGACAGGAACAGATTCCCAAGAGGGTCACAATACAGCCTCTGTGTTTAGTTTGATTTTCTTTTTTCATTCTGTGTAACGATGTGAAAACCCCCACCGACTCCAATAGAAACCACCCAGTTCTCCAACAGGCGTTATTCTGTATACAGCAACAGTCTTGCCAGGAAAGCCTGCCACAGCAAAGAGACACGAGCCAGATTCATTTGGAGGCGACTTCTCCAGGATGCCTGATTCTGATCCCAGGAAATTAGGCTGGGACGGATTTAAAAAGTCTCTTTGGGCACCAGTGAATTCTAAAAGACTCGTTTTTCCACTTTTACCAAGAAAAGGCTTAAGTGGCTGTGGAGAAGAGTTTGTACTGTGGTTATCACATTAGTCTTGGGAAAGAGAAATCAACCTGCCTTTTCAAGGGCCAAGCAAGGATCCAGACGCTAGTGCTGGCCACACTCACATTCCCATTCAGGGCACATTCTGACACGAGAGTCTCCTCTCCCACACAGAGGGCTGAAGGAGCCGGAAGCCCTACTGGGGAGAACAGTCAGGGCTCTAAGAGGTCCTGCTTCGGACACTGTAGCTCCCTTGCTGGGTCTCCACAGGGAAAGTCAACAGGCCCGAATCATGTATGCCCACATGTGACACTCATCAACTGCAGAGGGACAGGGCCTCATATTGCGCTGGGACAGATGTACTCTGGGCTGTGTCTGTGCACCCCCGGAGGCGTGAGGAGAAAGGGAGACACGTAATGGGACTGGTTTCTTAATGTCACCAGGTCCGGATCTGGTGGACGTGACACTGAGCCTGGCAACATGTGGCTTTGAAAGGAATCCAGTCAGATGTGAGGGGTGTGGAAAGAAGGAGGAGACAAGGCTTCTACATCCTGGATCCAAGACTTGGAGTCTGAAGGACATTCTTATTGAAATGGCTCAAGTTAGGCAGGCCAATGTTGCTGCTGTAAAAGGGAGAAAACTCGGGGAAGACAGGATTATGGTATCATGATGTAGACACCTCTCTGGAATAAGGCAGGCCACTTCGTGCTGCAAAACCAGACCAATGACAGACCTTCCCACACATGAGTTTCACTCATCACCTGTTGTGCTCTCCTTGGGAGCTCTGAGAGGGCGCTCATGTGGAGACCCACCTCACATTCTGCCGTGAAGATTCAGTGATGGGCGTGCAGCACCTGAAGCATAAGTGTGGTAGCTGGTGGGTGGGGAACAGGTGGGGTTTTTCTAGAATACTCACTCTCTGCCTTGCTTACTTAGGACTCTTCATAAGCAAGGAGCTGAATCGTCAATGCAGGTGCAAGTTCAAGTTCAAATGGTATTTCTAAAACAAGCAGACTTGAAAATCTGTGGAAAACAGATTCATCCCGAAAAGCAGAACCCAGATTATAAGGACTTGGAGAGATCAGACAGGTCAGCTTGCCACCAGCTAGTGTCTATCAGCATAACAGGAAGGAGTTTCCTGGCTCTCCCATGGGTTTTTTGGTTGTTGTTGTTGTTGTTTATTTTTTAAGATTTTATTTATTTATTTGAGAGAGAGAGAGAATGAGAGAGAGAGTGAGTGCACAAGTGGGCAGGGGAGGGGGGTTAGGGGGCAGAGGGCGAAGCAGACTCCTGCTGAGCAGGGAGCCCAACATGGGTGGTAGAAGACCAGAGGACTGAGGAGAGGAGAAACGTCCCACCCCAGTGCTTTGTGTGATGAGTTGGCCTGTGACAGGCAGTCTCAGGGCTGCGTGGGACTCACATGACTCAAGGTGGGGCCCTCAGCTCCCCCAGAATGGGGAGTGAAGCAGAGTCACCATGGACCAGAGGAAGCAGCACATGTGGTTTTTGGTTTTCAGTCTGTCTTGCTACCAGAGAACAAGACATTAGCAGTCATACACAGCACTGGACTCCTATTTCTCTCATGGTGCAATACTTCAACATGGTAGGGGCTTAATACACCAACCAACTAAGAGAGACGGAGGCTGCCACTCTTGCTACTTTTCTGAGTCAGATTCCAAGGAAAATGTGGCAATGACCGAAAAAGTCACAAAATAAAGAGGATCAAGATCCCGTTATTATCCCCCAAACCTAGCTATGTGTGTGTATATAAGCAAGTAATATATAAAGAGTTTTGGCACTCTAAATAATTTTTTAAAAATACATGATAATATTGCAGGAATCTTTCAGTGGAACCAACAAGCAATATATAACCCTGTAGAATAACTTAGTGAATGTCTTACGGAACATCACAATGACACTATTCAACCAATGGCATCATTACATTTGCTATTTTAAAAGAAAAGAAAGAGCAAAAAGTTAAAGCCTCACCTGACAATATACATCAATGGAAATTTCACGTGGATTAAAGGCTTAAGGTAAAAACAATTAACAGTACCAATTATTCAAAGATGAATAAAGGAGGACTCTGCACATATCCAAGCAACAAAAGAAACAACAAACTATTAATAAAACAGAACAAAAATGAAAGGTTCATGTTCATTAAAAGACTTGTCACACAGCCCCGCACTGTAGAAGAGAGACCCGTGGACAGCCAGCCATGATCCCATCAAATTGCCAACAAAGCAAGTTGAGCCTGAAAGCTCTGTAAATTACAACTCCACTTCAAGGCCCCAAAAGCCCTGAAGGGAAGCCCTAGCTTCCCCTGCCCTGTGTCAGCTTCCGCCTGGAACAGGGGTTTGCAAAGTGAGGCCACTTTGGCACCTGCCCCCCCCCCCCCAGGGGACGTGTGCTACAGTCTGGAGACACTTTTGGCTGTCACAACAACAGTACTCCTGGCAGGAATGCTGAAAACAACCCCCAGGGGCCCGGAAGAGCCCCTGGAACAAAAAATGACCTGACCCCAAGCGTTCACAATGCCAAGGTGGAGGAACCCTGCCCCGGAAGCGAAAAGGCAGTCACCTGGCAGCTCTCCAATGAGAGATCATGCCTGACAGCAACGGCTGTTCCAGTGAAGAGAAGGAGAAACGGACACAGGTCCCAACCTTGAGATGACCAGTGGAAAGTGGAAAAACCAGTGGGCTCATCCCTACCATGAGCCACAGTTAAAGCTTCATCTTGTAGAGATGGAGCTGGCCGCTGCCTTCACGTTGCCCATCCCTCTGGCACACCTCACGGGGATCGTAGAAAGGTGGGAGGGCAGCCCACTAAATATACAGACAGAATGTATGCATCTGTATGCCCAGAGAGGGGCAACGGAGGAGACAAGTCAACCCCAGGCTCCCGGCAGTTAGAAACTCTAAAGGAATACTCTGCCCCCTCTCCTCCTTGTTTTGTTTTTCTGCAACTTCTTTCATTTATTTATTTATTTTAATTTTTTATTTATTTGCGAGAGAGAGAAGGAGAGACAGAGAGCATGAGAGGGAGGAGGGTCAGAGGGAGAAGCAGACTCCCTGCTGAGCAGGGAGCCCGATGTGGGACTCGATCCCGGGACTCCAGGATCATGACCTGAGCCGAAGGCAGTCGCTTAACCAACTGAGCCACCCAGGCGCCCCTTCTGCAACTTCTTTTAGAGGTATATTTACTTTTTTCCTCCTTGGTATCCAAATGTATATTCGAATATTTTTTGAATGTATGTTTTACCTTTATTTGCAATTATGCCTCTCTCCTTTTTCTTTTTCTTTTTTTTAAACAATTTTTTATTATGTTATGTTAGTCACCATACAGTACATCATTAGTTTTTGATGTAGTGTTCCACGATTCATTGTTTGTGTATAACACCCAGTGCTCCATGCAATACGTGCCCTCCTTAATACCCATCACTGGGCTCACCCATCCCCCCACCCCCTTCCCCTCTAAAACCCTCAGTTTGTTTCTCAGAGTCCATAGTCTCTCATGGTTCATCTCCCCCTCCGATTTCCCCCCTTCATTTTTCCCTTCCTTCTCCTAATGTCCTCCATGCTATTCCTTATGTTCCACAAATAAGTGAAACCGTATGATAATTGACTTTCTCTGCTTGACTTACTGCACTTAGCATAATCTCCTCCAGTGCAATTTATGTTGATGTAAAAGTTGGGTATTCATCCTTTCTGATGGCTGAGTAATATTCCATTGTATATATGGACCACATCTTCTTTATCCATTCGTCTGTTGAAGGGCATCTTGGCTCTTTCCACAGTTTGGCCCTTTTTCTTCCAAAAGGTGTCCATGAATTATTTTTAAAATGAAACATTAAAAACAACCTAAGTCACTATAAACAATATTAAAAAAAAAAAACAAGTTGGAAAACACTGTGACAAAAGGCAGGCTCAATATTCTTAATATATAAAGAGTGCTTTCAAATCAACAGGGAAATCATGAGGAATGTAACTGAAAAACTGACAAAGGGTATGAACAAATGCTTCAGTGAAAGAACAAATACAAATGGTCAATAAACACACACAAAGCATTTGACTTCAATACCAATAAAAAAATGGAAATGGAAGTAACAAATACTAGGGTATACTTATAAAATTGGCAAACATTAAAAATATAACTGCGACTCATATGCTGCTGGGGTGGAAAGTGAGTGTAAATTATCCAATCTTCTTGAACATCATTTTGATTATGAGTAATTTAAAAAAATAAATAACTGGCTTCTAATTATAAATGCTGGGCTTTCTTCTGCAGAAAGTATAAAATACTAAAAAGCATAAAAATAAAAATCAGAATAGGCTAGCACTACAGCAACTGAGAAGCACATAATTTTAATTTTCCTCAGTCTTTTTTGAGGGTGTCCTTGTGGGTGGACCATCTTGTACATAGAATTTAGTTACATTGCTTTTTTTCACTTAGGACTGTGTGTGAGCATGATCTTGTGCCATCTCATTATCTTTAAAAACAAAATTTATGATTATATAATATGTCAGATGGATGTATCTGTCTGATAAGCCCCTCCCCTTCTACCAGACACGTAGGGCTTTTGCTCTTTTGTTTCTGTGTGTCATCAACAAGGCTGTGCGAACATCGCTGTGACTCAGTATTTTCTGTGTGTTTGATAACTGCTTTTTGCTGAGGTTATTCTTAGAATAAGAGGAAAACAAATACATTGTAAGACAGACAAAATCTGAGAAACTTTGCCACCCACAGACCCTCATGACAGCAATTTCCCAGGGATACACTTTAGACAGAAAGAAAGTGACTGGGGCGCCTGGGTGGCTCAGTTGGTTAAGCGTCTGCCTTCGGCTTAGGTCATGATCCCAGGGTCCTGGGATTGAGTCCCACGTCGGGCTCTCTGCTCAGCAGGGAGCCTGCTTCTCCCTCTCCCTCTGCCCCTCCACCTGCTTGTGTTCTCTTCTCTTTCAAATAAATGAATAAAAATCTTTAAGAAAAAAAAAAAGAAAGAAAGTGAGCCCCAGACTGAACTTATGAGGTGCAGAAGGGATGGTGGGCAGAGAGAGAGAGGCGACTATGTGGGTAACACTAAACAACGTTAACTGTGTAAGACAATGGAAACAGCTTGGAAGTTACAAGCATGTAGAACTCAAACACACACCAACAACAGCAGGTAGCTCAGAGCAAAAGTGTTCTAAGGTTCGTCCTTGTATTGTCTGGGAGGAGGGTAAAGGTACCAGACAAGTGTAGGCTCCGAAAAGTAAAGTACATATGCCAAAATTTCTGGATTCATTGCTAATAAAACAGAAAAAGAGTGACTAGTTTCAAAAGTGATAGACACACACAAAAAAACCTTAAATTAGGAAAAAAATAATCCAAAGAAAGAAAAAAAGGGAGAGAAGCAACATGGTAAGGCAAAACAAATAAAAAGTAGAATGTATGAATAAGAGAGTGGAATTACCATAAATATATGGGCTGAATGCTTTAAAGATTATGACCCAGAATGAAAAATAAAACCACGCTATTTGCTGTTAAGAGACGACAAAAACTAAAGGATTGGGGGGGAAAAAAAGGTTGAAAGCAAAAGGATAAAAAAAAGTGTACTAGGTTCATACCAAGAGAGCTGAGGTGGTTGTATTATCAGAGGTATGGGAATTTTACCATCAGGATTCTTAATGATCAAAATTTAAAGAATAAGGACTACTGAAAACAAAGAGTCAAAACACAGTGACAAGAGGTTCATTCATGTCACCAGGAAAGCAGTCTTCCTAAACATGTATGCACTTAATAAGACAAAAGTCAATCAAAGAAGGGGCATATGCACCCCAATGTTCATAGCAGCAATGTCCACAATAGCCAAACTGTGGAAGGAGCCGAGATGTCCTTCAACAGATGAATGGATGAAGAATATGTGGTTCATATATACAATGGAATATTACTCAGCCATCAGAAAGGATGAATACCTACCATTTACATCGACATGGATGGAACTGGAGGGTATTATGCTACGTGAAATAAATCAATCAGAGAAAGACAATTATCATATGGTTTCACTCATATGTGGAATATAAGGAATAGAACAGAGGATCATAGGGACAAGGAAGGAAAACTGAATAGGAAGAAATCAGAAAGGGAGACAAACTATGAGAGACTCTGGACTCTGGGAAACAAACTGAGGGTTGCAGAAGAGGAGGTGGGTGGGGGGTTGGGGTACCTGGGTGATGGGCATTAAGGAGGGCACGGGATGTGATGAACACTGGGTGTTATATGCAGCTAATGAATCACTGAACATTACATCAAAAACTAATGATGTATTATGTGTTGGCTAATTGAATTTAAATTTAAAAAAAAGTCAATGCAGGCATAGTGGATACTTAAATACCAAAGAAGACAGTATAAGGCATTCAGAAACAACCTCAATAGAATATACTTATGACCTCAAGGCATGGAAGGATTTTTAAGTAAGACTGGAAAGTGCCGACAACACAGAAAGTTTGAAAAACTGGACAGTACTGAATGAACAATTCCTATGGATTAAAAGATAACCACAAAGAGAGTAAAAAGCAGCAGCCTACAAACTGGAAAGGGTATTTGGAGCACGGACCTGAAAAAAGTTAGTATCCAGAACAGAAGAATAATACTCCTAAAAATAAGTAAGAAAAAGACACCTCAATATAAAACTGACAAAAGACTTGAACAGGAACTTAACAAATGAGAAAGCCAGGATGACCAATAAATCTAAGAAAAGGCATTCCTAAATGCCAAAGAAGACCACAATAAGACACCATTTCATATGCATTGGGTTGGCAAAATTTTTTTAGAAGCATACAGAAAAGAAGTGCTGGCAGGCAGGAATGTGAAGTAACCAGAATGTCTGTATACTGAGGGTGGAAAAAGAAATAGAACAATCACTGTGAAACACGACATGGCATTTCTAATAAAGTTGAAAGCAAGCATTTGTTATATGTCAGCAATTTCATTCCTAGGCATATGCCCTGGGAAAACATTTGTACATGTATTCCTGGAGACATATATAAGAATGTTAATATCGGCATTGTTAATGATGGAAAAAATGCAGAAAATAAATGTGCAAACAGTGGAATATGTTATTGTTTACAATGCTGAATACTATATTACGGAGAATGTGATTGAAATCCAGCTATATGCAGGAGCATAGATAAATCTCAAGAATATAGCACTGAATGAACAGAGTATGGTGCCAACAACAAAGACATTCTAAAGCGAGCAAAACTAAAGAAAATATCATCATGGGATACAAATAGATGCCAAACTATAAAGAAAATTAATGTAGCAGTAAACACAGAAGTCAGGATAATGGTTATCTCAAAGTGGGGAGGAGAGGGGAGGACACAAGGGGACTTCAAAGTTAAGGCAATGATCTATTTCCTACTGTTGCTGATGGATACCCTGGTGTTCTTTGTATCGTTACAATACTCGGTACTATATTTGTATTGTTTATCCCTCTCATGTGTTTCATCGACAAAAATGACTGTTTCATGTTAAATACAAATAACTCTAAATATTAAAAAACAGTAAGTATGCTAGTGAAAAATGTGTATTCTGGTTGTATTTACCATCATTAGAATTGATCTGAATTATTTATGCTTTGCTTGGGCTTGAAGTAGAAAATATTTTCAGTTGATTCGCACTGCTTGAGATGTATACTGATTTTTTCGGATACCCCAAATGTTTCACTGAGAAAAGAGCTGGGATCCATGATGAGTTTAAAGAGAAGTATCTATGCCGACAGAAATTGTTGCTCGATGAGAAAGTTTTAGTTTTAGAAGAAGAAGAGAATATATTTTAGAAAAAGCTACGTGGCAAACTGTATTTTCCAAACAGGTCTACAACATATGCCTCCTTTTTAATATGACCTGGACACAACTCACAAAGGAAAGTGGAGTCTCTCTTCCCTCTCCTTGAACTTAGAACTTTCTGTCAAACAAGAGAGTATGGAAGGAGCGATGCTTTGTGACTTCTCAATGTAGCTCATAAAATGTGATTGAGTTTCTCTCTTTCTGTACACTTGCTCTTGGAATCCAGCTGTTAAGCTTCAGGAAGCCTAAGAGAGACCATATGGGTGTTCCAGCCAACAGCCCCAGCTGAAGTACTAGCTGATATCCAGCATCAATGCCAACACATAAGAACGTGTTCAACATGATTCCAGCGCCAGTCACATCTGACTCCGGCCACAGGAGAGACTCCCAAGTGCTAACTAGCCAGCTGAGCCCAGTCAACCCCAGGAACCATGACAGATAATAACAATAAGTCATTTATTGTTATTGTATGTCATCCAAATTGGGGTGGTTTGTTACGAAGCAATGAGTAACTGGAACAAACTATGATGTTAAGCTCCCTCCAAGTGAAGGAAAGATGATCTAGAATATTAAATGGATGCCAGAAACCCGCAATGTAAAATGCAACTTTGCCACTAACTAGCTGTGTGCTTGATTAACTTCTGTGAGCCTCAATTTTCCCAGGTGAAAAACTAGGGACTCCTATCAACTTATACTTCCCAAAGTTTTTCAAACAAGGAATCCCGTATCACCAGAGCATACACTGTGAACAGGAATCAATAAAGGCCAGCTGATGACATGATTATGGTTAGGTCTGGCATTTGGCTGGCTCCCATTCTCTTCCAGACCTCCGCCGTCCTTATGAGCCATGGACAGAATTCTCCACTGCTTAACGGCTGGGAAGGCATCAACTGTGTCTGTGACTCTCACATGAGGGACCATTTGGTCCAACTTTGATCTTAGAGTTCTCTCTAATCTCCCACTCCTGAAAACTGGTCATGCTTCCTCAACAGCCAAGCCTAACAAGCAGGAGAGGGGGCACAGTGTAGTACTAAGGGCACAGACTCTGCAGCCTGGCAGCCTGAGTTCCAATCCTAGCTCTGGCTCTCATTAGCTTTGTGATCTTCTATGTTCTCTGTGCCTCCATTTTTTTCATCTGAAGAACAGAACTGATAATCTTAAGTACTGCATAACATTATTACGAGGATTCAATTAAGTGAGTTAACATGTATAGTGCTTAAAACCTTGACTGGCACCTAGCAAGTTCTTCCTAAGCACTGACAGCGCTCAGTCACTAACTTGGAGGAAAGTGACTTATTTTGGTAACTTAAAGAGTAGAACTCCATAAAAACAGAAGGGCTAGCTTCCCTCTCAACCAGCCACCACCAGAGAGCAGGGACTGGGCTCTGGCCAGGGGCCTATGTGCTCTGTGGTGCCATCTTGAAGAGAAACACCAGGAGCCATTGCTCGACAGCTACTAAGGACAGAGTTGAGGGCAAGAGGTGATTCACTAATAGTTGGCTGTACCTTAAAAGTCTGCAAGAGAAAACTCACGCCCTGAAATAATTGACACGAAAAGTGTGACTCACATACAGACAGTGTCTAGAAGAACAGTGCAGAAAATGAGAATCAGATTGGTCTACCGATGGCGGGAAGGCACCCTTTCATCTGTAGTGTGGTGCCCAGACGTGTTCAATACGTCTAATTGTATTGTAACACACAGGAAGAAAAATGCCGATCCTTTGTCATCCTAAGTGATGCTCCTACCCCATCCCTTACCCCGTTCTGCTGAGAAATGAAGGAGAGCAGGGCCAACCTGGCTCCTCTAAAGATGGCCCCCCCAAACACACGGAGTATCGTTAGCAAGCCATGCTTCCGTAGCACGATGCAAATAAAGGTAGTAAAACTCACATAACCATAGCAGGCTACATGGTGAAATTGGATCTAATTAGCAAATGTCAATATAGCCTCCTTACTAACTCTAACACTTGAATCCTTGGCTATTTCAGGAAGTCTGCAGATGATTTCGTTAGACACGCAACCTAACAGCTTGTACTTCCTATTAAGTCACTTTATATTAATAAGGTAGCTTCTCTCTGAAATTCAAGTGTCACGCAGAAAGCCAACTCTGGCTTTTGAGCAGAATCCAGCAGCTCCGGTACCACTCCCGTGATAAGGTTAGCACAGAATGAGGAAGTGCGGCCGAGGGTGACAGGTGTAATTAAAATTATGTTCGGCTGCTGATCTGCCAGACAGATAAATTCCATAAGCACTAAACGGCATCAGTTTACTGAAAAAAGTTACAATTGACTGCTCATTTCTTGTTCAATACAACACTGATTTAAAGCTGGGATCCCGGAACTTCATTCATTAATGAAATCTCACGAGGTTTTTGGAATAAAAGGCACACCAATCTCTGACCCATAGAAATGTACAAGGTATTCATGCAGGTCATGGGAGAAAATGTCCTGCTTCCTGCCATCTACACCACCGTTACTCACAATTTGGACACTTTCATGATGAAAACTAATTTATCACGAGAGCACCATGCGATTCCCGGGAAGGGGGCCACCCAGCATGTGAGAACAGTAGAACCAGAAAGCTAGGGGGTGAGAAGAAAAAGATTCAAGAGTCACTAATGCCATGATCTATCAATCACCTCTCCTACGCAGGTGCAGTAAAGACCAGAGGCAGCACAGGTGAGACAGGCCTAGAAAGAAGACCTTACCAGCAAGCTGGATGGCAGTGGGAAAGAGCCTACACTCACAGCTTCTGCTGCATACCAGTGCTCCTGCCTCTACCACCTGCTTTTGACTCATTCATTCCACATTGACTCTGCAGATATTTCTTTTTTTTTTTTTTAAAGATTTTATTTATTTATTCATGAGAGAGAGAGAGGCAGAGGCAGAGGGAGAAGCAGGCTCCCCGCGGAGCAGGGAGCCCGATGCGGGACTCGATCCCAGGACCCTGGGATCATGACCTGATCTGCAGATATTTCTTGAGCATCTATTATATCCTAAGGACTTTGTTCTACTGACAGTATGGTAAATAAATAAATATAGTTCCTGTCCTCCAAGGCAACAAGGACAAACAGATCAAGAGGAAATGCCAAAACTGAATAAAAAGGACTGCAGAGGTGGCCATGAAACAACTATTATCCCATTTTGCAGATGAAGGGACTGAGGGTCAGAGGTCAGAGCTGACAGGTGGTGGAACCCAGGCTGCCATCCAAATCTGTCTCGAGCTTCCTTCTATCTGCAGGAGGAACAAACTACTGAAGGCAAGATGGGTAGATGACCCCCCCACCCCACTCAGACTGACCTAGCAAAGGACAAGTGGACTCAAGGAGTAACCTGTAAAAATCCAATGAAGGAGGAGGCTTGATGAATGTTTAAGCCACTGCTAAGTAGAAGGAAGAAATGCAGAAAAACACCTCTGCAGGAGGTGCATTTCCGCATGCCCAAGTCATGTAGCCTCCATGTGGGACAGAAGAGGGAGCAGGACTGGCTGTGAAAAACCACATAGTGGGAGGGCGCCTGGGTGGCTCAGTCTGTTGAATGTCCAACTCTTGATTTCGGCTCAGGTCATGATCTCAGGGTCATAAGATTGAGCCCCCTTTTCCCCTCCTCCCACCTCTCACACTCTCTTTAATCTCTCTCAAAAAATGAAAAACCACATAGGGGAGAACATCCATACTCATGGTGTCGGACAGGATCAGCATCCCAGTTCTACCACATGGAGATACAACAAGTCTACTAATGGTTAATTTTATGTGTCAATTTGAATAGGCCATGGCACCCAGGTATTTGGTCAAATATGATTCTAGACATTTCTGTGAAGTATTTTTTTTTAGATAAATTAACATTTAAATCAGTAAACTCTGAGTAAAGCAGATTGTGCTCCATAAGGTGGGTGAGCCTCATCCTATTAGTTGAAGACTTGACAAGAAAAAAAGACTGACCTCCGCCCGCCCCCCCCCCCCCCCAAAGAAAAGGAATTCTGCCAGCAAACTATCTTTGGATTCAAAATGCAGCATCAACTTCTCTTGGCTTTGGTTCGCTGGCCTATCTGACAGATTTTGGACATGTGCATAAGCTAATTCCTTAAAATCAATCAAGCAATCTCTCTATATATATAATATATACATATACATACATACACATGCACACATACACACATCCTATTGGTTCTCTTTATCTGGAGACTTATCTAATACAACTACATTAAAGTATGGAACTAGGAAACCAGCTTATATGGACCTGAGAATCCTGCGACACCGAGATTGGGATGAATCCAAAGCTGGCTTCCAGCTGGTGGTGGGAGTAGCTGGGCCTACCACCTCCACAAAATTCATGGAGAGCAAAGGCAAACAACAGACTGAATGGCTTAGTCAACCTTTTTTTAGAATGAGTCATTTATCCATTCATTTGATAGATATTTATTGAATGCCTACTATGTCCCAAGCCCTGTGTTAGGTGCTAGAGAATCTGGTGGGGCTCTGCCTGGTACCTATTGAATGAATAAAATCTTCAATCTAAAAAAATTAAATTCACTTATTTTTAGGGTCATTACGTTTTCAGAAGAGTTCCAAGTCAGGTGGCTCAGTCTGGAAGTCAGATTACCTGCAGGACAAGGATCCCATGCAGACTAGGTACCAGTGACAAGAATGCCTAATGAGAGACATGGGGTTCTGGGACCCTGCTTTGCAATCTGGAGATTTTCTCCTTAAGCTCTATCTTTTGAACTGGATTCTTTTATTAGTGGGAAGGTGTGTGTGCCACAGAGAGAGTGGCTTCAGAGACAAACAGGCCCCAATTTACACAAAAAATGTAGTCATCAAAAGCTCTCGGCCAGCTATATATAAAATCAATGCTTATAAAAATGTTTTAGTGTTAAAGGAACCCCAAGATGAATTCTCTTTGTAGAGCCAATGAGAACTCCCTGGAGTGGTGCTAAAAGAGCTTTCTGTGACCACAGAAATAGCACAATAGCCAAATAGTAGCCACTAGCCAAGCGTGCCTATGGATCACTGGTAACGTGGCTAGTGTGACCAAGGAATTTAACTTTGGGTTTTAGTTAATCTTAGTTCATTTTAATAGCCATATGTGGCTAGTAGCTATCATATTGGAGAGCCCAGCTCCAGACTAACTGAACAGTGTAGGTAGAAGGGCATTTTAACAGACTCGTCTGTCTGGCACGGGGACACTTCTTCCATTAACCCTATTACAGCCAGGTTGGTCCATTAGCAGTCTAGCTGGCTGGGGACTCCCCTCCTGTCCGAGCACCCACTGCCCCTCTGTGTCCCTCATTTTCCTTTGCACATGAGCAGGCAAGGAGCTAAACCTCAAGGAGACGTGTGATTGACCAGCTGAAAAGCCCACTGGCCAAGGAACATAAGAGGATGATGGGATGGACCATGGGGTGGACAACAAGTGGAGTTGGTGTCTATGAAGCCCTATGGCTGGAATAAACTTATCACCTTCCAACTCCTGTCTCCTTCAAAATGTAGGAAGCTAACTTTCTCTCCGCCCCCCCCCCCCCCGCCCCCGGCCAAAATGCTATGGCTGAGGGGGAAAGGATTTTCTGCCTCAGGGTACCTCTACCTCCTTTGCTCCTCTCTTTAAGTCAGGGTGAGTGTGACACATTGGAAGTTCCAGCTATCACAGCAGATTTGTCCCCATGTCAGAGTTGTGAATCTCCTCTGTAGGAGGCAAGCTACATTCCCAGGAACAGAGGTGAGGGGCTGTGTGAGTGCCAATTACAGCAGGAGGATGCACATTCTCCAGCCGTTGTGAAAGAGAGTAGAAAACATCTAACCATACTCTCACTGGGCAAAATGCTATGTCTCGGAGGAAACGTAATTCATACGACCATCACTTGCTGACTCTAAATGACAGAATACAGGACCTAGCAGAGAATGTTGGTAAATCCAGAAGGCAACATGGTGCTGGTGGCTTGCAGTGTGTTCACAAACATATTCAGTGGCACCTTTAAGCAGCAAGAGGTTCTGGAGGGTTCCTGCTGCTCCCGGGGACACTAAGATATAATGTATATGCTGGAGAGGAGGTCATCCCTGGGGGCATGTTTCACATCCCATACTGCTGTGTAAGGTAGGAAGTGGGATGGTCAGATGGTCAAGGGATAGGAAGGGAAGTGAGGTATGTACTTGCCACTTACCCAACCACTCAAGGGCTTGAGGAAGTTTTATTTAGTTGTCTACCAACTGAATTTAACCTGTTTGGTGCTGAAATTAGCCTCCTAGAGGAAGCATTTTTTTAAAAAAAAGGTGCACATGCCCACCAACATAAAGTGAGCTAAGAAGTTCCTGCTAGTTCATGAAATCATGTGCACCTTCTAGGAGTCAAATGCATCCTCTTAAAGATGGACTTGTGTTGTGAGGGAATTCCTTTAAAGAATTACTGCATTCATGTACAGTGAATAAATCACACTGTATTGCAAATTCTCCTTTATACTGAAGTTCTTGAGAACAGGAACTAATGCCTAATAAAAAACCCCGGCGCACTTAAAAGCTATATTGGGCACAGTGATGGATGAATGGATGAATAGAGGAAGTGATGTTCTGCCACCTTGGGGACAACAGCCTTTAGCTCCTGACCCACAGCCATCCAAGTATGGCATTATGATTCATTTAGCATTTATTCAGCAAACATTTATTGCTGGACAAGTGACCAGTTTATAGATCTGAGCCAAGATGACTCAACACAGCTTAATGAACCACTAATGACTATGCCTCAGCAATTCAACCCAAGATGCAAGTTGTTTAACATGGTCTTGAAATACAAAGGACATAAACAGCAGTTTACAAAAGAAGAACTATATATAGCCAAATAGAAAAGGTGCTCTACCTCACTAATCATCAAAATAATACAAACAAAACCAAACACTGACTTGGAGGTGGGGAGAGGTCTAGCGAATGGGTAACGTTAAAATAAGATTTCTCGGTGTCTTTTGAAACAATACTCAGTACTGGAAAGGATGTTGGCAAGTGGCTGGTATGACAGAGGATAAGTTGGCACAGCCTAATTCGGCAGGTAAGTTGGGAGTATGGGTGAAAAGACCTAAAATTATCTCTATCTTTTACTTATTAATTTCATTATAACCATTGATCCTAACAAAGATGTGTTTAAAAACTTATGTAGAAGGTTGTTCTTGAAGGAGGTATTTATAAGAGCAAGAAGAAAAAAAAAAACCCGAAGTAACAACTTAAACCAAGAGACTAGTTAAATATATCATGTACCAGAATGCTACGCAGCTGTCAAAAATCAATTTCTCAAAAAAATTTTCAGGGAAAGTTTGCAGTATATTACAAAGTCAAAAAAACAAAGTTTCAAAGCACTACCCAGAAAACCATATTGTTCACCACAGTCCACACATTCTGTATTTTACGTGTATTTTCCTTTCTCTATGTTAAGGAATCCCCATATATTATTCTATCATTCTATTTTGAAAATAGTGTCTCACAAACATAACTGGCAATAGCCCCCAGAGCTCCTGTGGGATCTTATACCGTAGCCTCGCTCTCTTCTTTACACCTGCACAGTCCCTAGTGGGACTAGAGGTGAAATGATGTGTCCACTGCTTCCTCCTAACTCAATTCCAGAGTCAGTCCTCATGCTCAGTTCCCTCACTTCATGAGAATTCTCTGCATTACACTAAGGCTGGATTTGCCAAGTGGATTAACCAGTGCCCATTTCCAAAATTCGTCAGACCTCACAGTGAACTTCTTGGAGTTCATATTAACCCAACTGCCTTGGAAAGTGGCAAATACAATTATGCCATTTCTGTAGATGTAAATACTCCCCACTGGGAGAAGCTGGGCGCTACAATGTTTTTAATTCTAATTCTTCCCCAAGAATTTTTTTTTAATTTATAATATGTATAGTAATGAAGAGTTTTATTTTGTAAGTGTTTTCCCCCAGAATCATGAAAGCACAATCTTCCTGGTAAATTATACATGGCATAATTACAAGAAGATGGGCCATGCTTTGGGCCTTATTTCATGGTGACTCATTTTAAAGCATTCTCTTTAATAAACTCACAACACTCACAGCCTCCACTGCGGAGCTACAAGGAAGTTTCATTAACAAAATCCACATTCACATTAGTGAATGCTAATTTTAAAGGGTAGGTACTATCTGGGTACCATCACGTTCTCAAGGGCTAGCTTCATACCAGAAAAACTCTTTATCACCACAGGAAGGGATGCAGTAAGTGTCTCCCAGGAACTAATGGAACTGTGAAAATGAGAGTGTTAAGAACAATGAACAACTGTCCTGAATACGGGCCTAGCTTGTGGGGGAATCCTCAAAGAGAAGCTCAGAGTGTATCCATATGTATCATCACCTCCCCGGGGAGGAAATCGTTTTTCTAGCTTCCTCTATGTCTGTCCATGTCCTAAAACACACTAGAAATTTCTGGAGGGCCCAATCTGTGAGAAGACCTTGATAAATGTTTGCTGGGTAGCTGTGAACAGCAGTGAGAAAGACCCTCTCCTTCATCCCCCAGGGAGGCTTTGTCTGTTGACACAGGGAGAGAGTATTCCAAGGCTTGGGACCCACATAAGCCAGAGTCAAAATATGTCAGAATGAGGTGAGAGGAAAGTGAATTTATGAAGCTGATTATACCAAAAGGGACATACAGCTGTCCACCAAGTAGTGGTTTTTATTTTTTTTTAAGATTTTTTATTCATTTATTTGATAGAGACAGCGAGAGAGGGAACACAAGCAGGGGGAGCAGGAGAGGGAGAAGCAGACTCCCTGCTGAGCATGGAGCCCAATATGGGGCTCAATCCCAGGACCCCGGGATCACGACCCGAGCCGAAGGCAGACACTTACCGACTGAGCCACCCAGGCACCCCCAAGTAGTGGTTTTTAAAAGATTCATCTGGAGGTGGGGTTCAGGGGGTGGAAAGGAGGAAAGAACAAGCAGGAGACCCTGGGAGCAGGCTCTGCAGGGTAGCAGGTGGAGGGGACAAGGACTCAGATAGTATCAGTGGAAGAAGGGGAAGACAGGTCAGAAATGGATAAGCCATGGACTAGTCCTGTAGGGAAAGCGATGGTCTGGGGGGAAAGCAAGGAAGGAGAAGTCAACATAGTTAGGTGGCGAAGCCCAGCATTCTGGAGAGGCTAAAGGAAAAGCATTTTCAAAAGGAAGGAGGTAGTAAACATCCCCAAATTCCACAGAGAAGTTGTGGAGGAAGAAGACTCAACGTACTCCAGGACTTGGGGCTCAGGATTGCTGCAGTGGGCCTGAAGACCAAAGGTCATCGTTCACAAGGGTGAGCTGACAGGAAGGGATGCAGTAAGTGTCTTCCACACAAGGAACCAAGAAGCTTGAGGCTGACAAGACGTAAAGATGGGGGCTACGACCTCCCTGAGTACAAAGGATAGAGGAACAAGAAGAGAGGGAGGGAAAACAGGAAAGAAGAAGAGGGAGGGTCATCAGGATGAAGGAATTCTCCTTCTTCCTGACAAGGAGGGATGGATGGGCACCAAGGGCGGCGAGTCCAACAGCTGAGCCCTATGATGTCAGCACAGACATGGCAGGAGAAAGGGAAGCTGCCAAATGGAGGAGGGCAGGCAGAGAGGCAGGGCGCAGGTTGGGCTTGGCGGGAAAACAAAGGCCCTTCCTTGACTGCTCTTCCTACACGCTCAATCCGCTCTTCCTTCATTCCTGGGGACTCACCTTGCAAGCTTAGAGCTCTCCAAACGCATTAAGGTGGCTCCCCAGGGGACCTTTTTCCATTGGCCTCCTTAATACCTACTAATCCTTCCAACCTCAGATCATATGCTACTTCCTAATGGAAGTCCTCAGTCCCTGGCCACACCCGACAAGGCCAGGTGCTACCACCTTTCTCTGTCACAGCACCTTGTACTTGTCCTCACTACTTCTCTCACACGCTTATGTCACTCCTAATCATGTGATGTGCTCTAGAGCTGTGTCATGACTGTCCTCACTCATGATGGACTGTAAGCTCCAAGAGGGCAGAGACCTTTTCTTTTTTACTATGATACCCGGGCTCCCAGTACAGTGCCTGGCCTCCCATGGCGACATGGCAGGCTCTGTCGGGGAGGACTGCCTCAGCGATCTGTGGTCCCTCAGGGCCTGGCGCACAGTAGGTCCTCCCTGAGTGTCTGCTTGCTAATGGGCTGCCTGGGAATCCTCCCTGGGGCCCCAGTTCCCAGTCTGCTAACAGGACAGCTAGATATCTTGAGCTCTCAGATCCTCGTGACTAGAGGGACCTGTGAGAATAGAGTTCTTTGCCAGCTGAGTGCCTACTCCTGAGTGCCAGGCCCCAGCATGGGGACAGGGAGATAGTGGAGAAGGAGACAGGTTCTGCTCTCAAGGAGGAAGACAGACAGAAAACAGGCTTTTCAATACAGCATCAAGAATATGGTGAGACTGTCTGGCACTGAGGGGAACCTCCACCACTTACAGAGTACTTATAGATCGACGGAAGCACTTCCCCAAGATGGCCTCCCATTACTCCTTGCAATCCCACTGAGTGAGCTATAGGGTTGTAAATCCTTACAGGCAGCTGACGGTAACAATGCCTGTGGCAGACGGCATGATAAGCATTTACTAGGTTCCAGGCCATACGTGAACATCACCTCAGGGTTTTGTCAGCCTCCCATGGGCTGCACATTATCATTATACCCCAGCTGAGAGATGTGAGGTTGGCTCAGGGAGGTGAAGAAGATTTGCTCAGGCACAAAGCTTGGATATAACAGAACTAAGAATGGAATCCGGGTTGGAAGGACCCCAGAGCTAACTAGGAGGCTGTAGTGAAGTCAACATGCAGCTAGGGGAACCCACAGTGATGACAGACCAATGGTCAAAAAAGGGCCCTGCAGGTCTGGCATCCAGGGCAAGCCTGGCATGGACAAAGGGCGTGCGTGGTGGGCAGCTGTGTTCTCCATCTGACAAGGCTTAAGGAAAATCAGCACAGAAGGGTATGGGCAGGCAGTCCGGAGGGTCCAGGTGCAGGGGGGCACAGGCTGGGGTAGGCAGGGGTGGGAAAGGGCAGACCCTGCTGCTGGGGACTCGCCACCGACTGAGTTCTTCCACAGACGGGCCTCCTTCCCTCCGAGTGAGACCATAAGGAGCCCACAGACCCTTGGCCTGGCATGCGGAAGACTGCACAAGTTAGCAACTCTATTTAAATCAGCCCAAAAGAGCACTATTCCTGCAGGAGTCTGTGCTGTGGCTCCTTTTTTGCTTTCCCCCTGTGCCAAGGAAGAGAGGGAGGAAGTGAGCAGCTGAGTAAGAGTGGCTGCCTCTGGACCAGAGCCGGCCGTCTGCCAGCCCACCCGCCAAAGCCCACCAGCCGGTGCGAACAGCCTGAACCCGAGAAGCCCCCGGGAAGACTCGGGATCTTCTCACCACCCCGGAAGGTGCTTCCAAGCAGACTCCTGTTTAGAAGGCACAGTGGCAGCCACCGCCTTCTCCAGAGGTACGGGCGGATGGGGAGAAGGAGGGCAAACCTGGAACAGAGCGAATGTAAGTGGGTGGCAAGCCCCGACCAGGGAAGAAGCTCACCTGGGCTTCTGCTCTTGGGAGCCTCTGGCTACTGCCCTGCACGGCTGGCCTGACTTGTTTACCATGCCCTTCCAGCACCTGTCACTGGATGGGAGGAAAGCAGGGTCCTGAGGTCACCGTAGCCCATGCTCTCCCTCATCACATTCATGAATCTTAGCCAAGTCTTCCTGGGACCATAATTAAACCAAGCTGGGGCCTGATTGGGGGGGGGGGGGCATGTGTCTGCTGACCACTTGTCAGCCATGGTGTCCACCCAGCTCTCCTTCTCTCCTGGCGAAGCCCAACAGGGGTGGTGAGGAATATGGGAACAGGAAGCCCAATCAGCAGGGTGTGAGCAGGCTTGCATTTTCTGTTTGCAAGCCCTCTATGTGTCACACTGGGGCTCCATGCTGAGTTAACCAGGGATCAAGACAGATGTGCAGCTTGGCCCAGGAGGTTCCCCGTAAGGAGGAGAGTGTGGAGCAGGGCAAAAAGGGGGCTACGGTGGGGAAGCATGGGGGTGAGGTGGGATGGGAGAAAAAACTGGGCTAATATAAGAAATCCCATGCCCCTAGCCACAGAAAGGCTGAGGAACAGAGGCTGAGGAGTTGTGCACCTGTTTTCTAGAAGGGAAGGGACCTAATACCCTCTGGGCACCAGCAAGAGCCTACATTATTACATTTTCTAGAAACTCTTATTCAGTAAGTAACCCTGAGCAGGGGCTAATCAGCAAGTCCCAGGCTTTTCTATTCTGCCATGCCCCGACGGATGTGTTTGGCCTCCATCCGTAGTTCTGGAGAAACAGTAAGGAGTCTTCAAAGGAAAGAAATCTGAAGACTCTCCCCTCCCATCTGGAAAGCCCTCCTGGACTCCCCCATCTCCCCCCTTCCCCTTGCCCCCAGGCTCCGTCTCTGTGTTCCCTCAGCACCGTCTGTCTGTCACCTATCATTGTGTGACACATCACACACTGTCATGACCTATTCGTCCATCTCCTGCCCCACAGAGAGTTCTCTGAAAACAGGGGTGGTGCCTGGCACTCAGCAGCTCCCGGAAACTATTACGGATTGACCGCTGCCCTTCCTCGCTACCCTCCAGCATGCCAATTCAAGCCACCAGCTCCAAGAACCCAGGCCCCTCCTGAGAAGAGGCGGGAATGGGGTGGGGGTGAGGCCCTTCAGCCGCACAGCAGCTTTTCCTGCTCCAGGCAGTTCGCCTGCACAGAGTGCTGCCCTGGGCTGAGCCCCAGGGAATCTGCTTCATAAACACTTACTTAGCAAGACATTTACAATACTATTGGTTTCTCTCCTCAAAAGGAGAGGTGAGACAGTGATGGACACCACGAGCAGTTAGCAACAATGAGCCCCGCCACCCCCAACCAGAGAATTTATTTCCCTTTCAGATTACCAGGCTGGCAGCCCTGGGAGAGGCGAACACGCTAATGGAGGCAGCCGCTAGAACCAGCAGGTGCTCTGGCTCCAAGAACAGCAATTAAAGGCTTAAGCTCCCTTTTCTACGAGACAATGAAAAAATAAAGCTGATTTCAGACAGTGTACCTGCTTGCAAGGCATCCTTCTCTCCTATTTAGGAGGAAAGACAGGAGACCACATCTCTCCTCTAAGAGCCGGGAGCCTCTGGTCAACATCAAGCCATCGTGGACAACATTTTCAAACGGCTACTAGACACTGGACATGGGAATGCATGCAGATGGGTAGCAGGGACATGAAGATGCATAAAAAGAGAGCCCTTGTCGTCTTGTGGTCAACGTGCGTAGGGGTGTACCACGTGCCCAGCACGCTGGCTGGCTGAGTGCTGCCCTGGATTATCAGCTCCTCAACAGCAAACCAGTCCTGCTAATTCTTTGCTGTTGGGGTCTGTGGTGTGGGGACTGACTGTGTGTGCCCACCCCACCCCCATTCACATGCTGAAATCCTAACCCCCAGTGGGATGGTATTAAGAAAAGGGACTTGTGGAATGTCATTAGGTTGAGATGAGGTCATGAAGGTGGAGCTTCCATAATGGAATTAGTGTCCTTATGAGAAGAGGAAGAGACCAGAGTCCAATCTTTCTGCACCGAGATGTAAGAATACAGCAAAAAGGCACAGTCTGCAGGCCAGCAAGA
Organism: Mirounga leonina; assembly: GCF_011800145.1. Taxonomy (NCBI): domain Eukaryota; kingdom Metazoa; phylum Chordata; class Mammalia; order Carnivora; family Phocidae; genus Mirounga; species Mirounga leonina. The sequence goes on from NW_023270426.1 coordinate 21,254,001, forward strand.
AGGCCCGCACCGGCAACAGAACCCGCGGGCCCCTTGATCTTGGACTTCCCAGCCTCCAGAACTGTGAGAAGTACATGCCTACTGCTTAAGCCCCCCAGTCTGTAATACTCTGTTACAGTAGCCGCAGCTAAGGCAGGGTCCTAGCACTTAGCACAATGCCTGCGTCCTAACAGGTACTCGATCAACACTCTCTGAATTAATTTCTGTACTTGATAGGGAAATGATAGCTACTGTAACAGACAATCCCTAGCATCTAAGTGGTTTAGTATACAAAAGTAGATGACCATTCACTGTCCCCCTCCAACTAAGACAAGGGGCTTGCAAGATCATCATGCACATCTCTCAACCTCATCTGCAGATTTCTTGAGGTGGGGTTTGCTCCTTAAACTCAGAGGTCCCAACCTAAAAAAAACAAAAATTCTCCTGATGTATAAATATGCATTGGAAATAATAAAACATACAAATGAAGTTTCAGAAACCCCAGTCCCCTATACCTGATAGCTGAAGGCCACGGCACAGTTGATCAGGCAGAGGTGACCCAGAGGGGCTAGCCTCCCTCACATTGGGGGAGTAGTGCAAGGAGCTCCATTTACATATATTTTTTAAAGATTTATTTATTTGAGAGAGAGAGCAAGAGAGAGTGTGAACATGAGCGGGGGAGGGGCAGAGGGAGAGGCAGACCCCCACTGAGCAGGGAGCCCAATGCGGGGCTCCCAGGACCCTGGGATCATGACCTGAGTTGAAGGCAGACGCTTAACCAATTGAGCCACCCGTGTGCCCCACCATTTACATATTTTAATGATCACATGAACGGCTTTGTGGCGGAGGCCAATTCAGGTTTGTCAGAGAACAGAAAAATGCCTTTGGGAAATGAGGCATTAGGGCCAGGAGACATTTCTGCCTACCTGCAAGCTGGCTGAGAGGTGTACTCTTGCCTGGGGGTGGAGCCATCCCTCCTGGGGGTATAATTATTACAGCAAACACTGGGGGTAAGCCCTCAGGACTGGGCTGAAGGAAGAACAGCCACTGAATTAATTCTCTCCACTTCTGAAAAGGAGAAGGCAAGACACTGAAGCAGCTACTTGAGATCCACGCTTCAGGTCACCTAACTCCACGACTCGTGGAAGATGTCACTGGATGTCCAACTACTCTGTCTCAGGGGAAATCTGCACCTCTGAGACCCCATGGAAACTCTGTGGATACAGAATGCAGGCATCCAGCAGGGAAGAACCAGGTAGAGGACATGCAGAAGCAGGCCCAGGAAAAGGAAGATCATAGTAGACATAATCCGCCCCTTGCCTTCTCCCCCTGCAGAAATCTGCTGGGTGCCAAGGTTTCAAGCGACTGGGGGGTTTGAGAGTGAAGAAAGGAGGGCTGGAAAAGGGGAGATTCAAGAAGTAGAGAAGGAAGAAGGCAGGAGGAGAGAGGAAAGGGACCATCTCCTTTATGCCAAAACAGAAGAACAGTGAGATTTGCCGAAGCTCTGATTTGCTTCTCTCTCTCCTCTCTGGCTCTCCTCCACCTTTCAGGGAAATGGTATCTTTGTGACACAGATTGACAGCGATGTGAACCAAGAGAAGACCTTGTGGGTCAGGGCTGTTTGTAAACAGATGAATACCATTATTTTGGCTTTCTCAGCAATCAATAACCACATATGGCATTGCTTATTTTTATAATGATTATTGAGATTTAATAAGTTTATGAGTTTTCACCCCTAGAAGGTATGAGTTTTATGAGAGCAGAAACTCTGTGTGTACAATGTATATTCCTGCAGGCATCTGGAAGCGAGGAGGGTTTTGTGATTTTGATTTAATGCAATGCTCTTATGATAGAGAATGGGAAGGATATTTTTCAATAAACTTTCCTACTGCCAATAATGACAAAGATGAGGAGGAGGAGGAGGACAGTGGTGGGAACAATGGCATGTATTATGAGGTTATTATGGGGCACCCGGCTGGTTTAGTTTGGTAGAGCATGCGACTCTTGATCTTGGGGTCATGAGTTCAAGCCCCACATTGGGGGCAGGGCTTACTTACAACAATTTTTTTTAGTTTGAGGTCATTATACACCAGGTCCTATTCCAAGTGCCTTCAGTGATTATTCCATTTAAACCCCAGAACAATCCATGAGGGGGTGTCATTATTAGGATCCCGTTCCTCCAATGAAGACATGAATTCAAAGTGCTTCAAGTGTTTGTTAAAAGTCAACCAACGAGTAGGTTTCGGAATCGAACACAGATCTGTCTGAAGATGGAAACAGGACCTTCCAGCCCTCTGCTTTTCTGACTGCCAAGCCAGGGCTTCTGTAAGAGGGACTCTGCGCTCCCACCAGGAGCCCTGGCAGGACTGGGGTACATCTGAGGTACATACAAAGAGATTATGAATCTTGCGCCCTGAGGACCTCAGTGCCCATCCATGCTGATGATGACCGGTGGGGTGCTTGAATTTTGCTTACGACTCCAGGATGTCATTCCACCTCGCACACTGCCTTTGCAGAAGACCCGAGTTGGAAGATGCAAATTCAGATTACAGACCCTCGTCTCCCATCCTTCTGGCTCCCCTCCAAACCCAGAGCATGCCTGCACAAGGTGCCCTCAGCCCCACCAACAGGCCCCACGCCTTCAGCAGGCAGGGCTTTGTTAACCATGGCCCAGAGGGAGGCACGGTCCTGGCATTGGGGCCCTGGGGATGATATAGGCTATGTACCCTCTACTGCTGGTGACTTCTCCTGAGCCGCCACATTGGGCAGGCCCTGTAGGAGAAGAAGAGCAGCCCACTCAAAGGGAATCTGGGCGCCTGCCTCCCATACACCCAGGGCAATGCTGCACATCCGCAGGGACACAGGTGGCAGGTGCATCACCTAAGCAACAGCTTCCCTCCCATGCCAGCCTTCCTCCGGTTAGGGGAGGACCAAAGGCCTCCATGTGTAACCCACTCATGGCTTAGATGCCTTGAAAAGGAATAAACCCAGCTGCTAGCTTGGGTCTGCCAGGGCTGGCTTTTCAGAGAGCTTCCCTGAAGGTTAAACTGGAGCTGTCATTCACAGCTAGATTTTTTTTACCTGGGTTTCTGTCGTTCCTCCTGCACTGGACTCCCTGCTCTGTCTCTGTCCAGCAGTGGCCCAGGGTCCGCTGGGCAGTGGTGCCAGCAGAGAATGGGCTCTGAGCCTGGAGCAAAAGGGCCGTCAGTACCTGGCTTCCTGCTGAAGCGGGCCCGCCCAGGTATCCAAAGAGGTGGGAAGGACAGTGTTAACAGCAGGCTAGCACTTCACAAGGGCTTGGACAACTGTTCTAATGCATCCTGATGAGCTCCATCTGCTGCCAATCCACACTGGGCATATGTCTCCTCGCCCCAGCACTGCATTTTGGCTGGAAAATGCATCACTGAGCATGTATATGCCTTGCAGAGAGGAGACAAATACTAGAGACAGCCTCCAAGCATATCTGGGCGCAAGGCAAGGCAGGTGGGAAAGAACATTCTGCAAATGTAGACCCACAGAATGCCTAAGGGATGGATGCCCTTCCTGAGATAGTCACCAAGTCCCAAATCAGTACCAGAGCATAAATGTGACCCGTAGAAGTCTTCACACTGGCTGGAGCCTTAGCCAAACCAGTTTCATGACCTGCCCTTCTGGTTTCTCTGTGCGGTGGTCAGTACTCTCATTCTCACTTAGTTCTGAGCTCCAGTTTAGCTCAGATCTCGACTTTTTGGTTAAGAACCATCAGTATCACAAACCGCTTCCTATCTCTTCACATGAATGATCTCCACCAAGAATGAGTTTTCTTCTGGGAACTGCAAGTAAGAAATTCTGAGACATAAGAGCCCCCAGAGGTGGCCACGCCAGACCATCTGCTGGCCTCCCACTCTGGCCAAGGCGGGGGGAGGGTTCCCCCACACTGGCCTGATTCCAGGAAATCAGCAAGTGACAAACAAGGGCCCACTACATGCTTGGCCAGCACTGCATGACCCAGGCAAAGCACGTATTCCGTGCATAAAGGCTGGGGACCAAACCTATTTCTTTTAAAAAAATATTCTATATTACAAAAATTTTAGAGAGCATTATAATACTGAAGAAGAAAAACAAAGTAGGAGAGTTCCAACCACCACATTTCAAGATTTACTCTAAGGCTACAATAATTAAGATAGTGTGATGGTGGTGAGAAAGTCAACAAACACATCAGTGAACAGAAGAGAAGAGATGCGGACCCATACAAACGTAGTCAGCTGACTTTGCAAAAGGATCAAAGGTAGCGGATTCGGTTCAATGGAGAAAGGATAGTCTTTTCAGTAAATGGTGCTGGAACAATGAGATGTCCAAATGCCAAAGAATGAATCTATTCAGGGACCTTATACCTTAACACATAATTAAAGTGGATGATATGCCAAAAAGTAAATTGAAAAACCATAAAACTTCTAGAAGAGAGGAGAAAATCTATGTGACCTTGGGTTTGGTAATAAATTTTTAGAAATAATGCCAAAAGCATGACCCATGAAAACAAAGATGAGTTGGACTTTGTTGACATTAAAAACTCCTGCTCTGTGAACAACACTGTCACGAGAACCAAAACATTAGCCTGGGAGAAAATATTTGCAAACACATATCTGACAAAGAACATGTATCCAAAAAGAAATACTCTTAAAACTCAACAACAGGAAAACAAACAGCCCAATTAAAAAAATACACAAAAGATCTTAAGAGATACCTCACTGAGTAAGATGTAAAATAACCATATGAAAAGATTCTCAACCTCAGCTGTCTTTAGGGAAATGCAAATTAAAACAATGGCACACCACCACAAACCTATTAGAATGTCTAAAAGTTAAAAAAAAAAAAAAAACCACAACATTAGGAGAAAGAAGGGAAAAATGGACAGGGGGAATTGGAGGGAGAGATGAACCATGAGACTATGGACCTGAGAAACAAATAGGGTTTTAGAGGGGAGGATTGGTTAGCCTGGTGATGGGTATTAAGGAGGGCACCTACTGCACGGAGCACTGGGTGTTATACGAAAACAATGGATCGTGGATCACTACATCAAAAACTAATGATGTATTGTATGGTGACTAACATAACATAATAAAATTAAAACAAAAACAAAAACAAAAACTGACAATACCAATTGCTGGCAAGGATGCAAAGCAACACTCTCATTACTGCTAGCAGGAATAACAGATAGTATCCCCACCTAGGAAAACAGTTTGGCAATTTCTTTTAAATCTAAACATCTTGGCGCGCCTGGGTGGCTCAGTCCATTGAGCGTCTGACTCTTGATTTCGACTCCAGGCATGATCTCAGAGTCTTGAGATGGACTCCAGGCATGATCTCAGAGTCTTGAGATCGAGCCCTGTGCAGGGCTCCATGGTCAGTGGGGAGTCTGTTTGTCCTTCTCCCTCTGCTCCTCCCCCCATCCCCTGCTCTCTCTCACTCTCTCTCTAAAATAAATAAAATAAAAAAATATATATCTTACCATGTGACCCAATGATAGAACTCCTAGGTATTTACCCAATTAATTTGAAATATTATTTATGGCAACACTCAAAAAAGCTATACTGGAATATTTGTATCAGCTCTATTCATCATTGCAAAAACTGGAAGCAGTGAAGATGTCCTTCTTAGGTGAATGGATAAAGAAATGGCGAAATTTCCATATAATGGAATACTATTCAGTGATAAAAAGGAATGATTATCAAGCCACTAAAATATGTTTGAATCTTACATGAATACTGCTAAGTAAAAAATGCTCATAAAAAGGGCTACATAAGGTACAGTTCCATTTATAGGACATTCTACAAAAGGCAAAACCATAGAGATAGTGAACAGATCAGTGGTTCCCAGGGATGTGAGGTGGAGAAGTGGGGACAGTTGAAAAGTGAAGCACAAGGAATTTTTTTCAGAGTGGTGAACCTATTCTTTATGATATTGTAAGGGTAGATATATGACACTATAAATTTGTCATGACCCACAGAACACGGCAGCACAGAGAATCTTAATGTATGCAAATGTTTGAACATCATTTACAAGTCAGGAGATCCTAGGATGAAATGCAGAATGTGAGAAATCAATCTATCTGGATGACAGAGGTGCTGACCTGAGTAGCTTTGGAAATGAGTGGAGACTATACGACTAAAGGCAAAAGAACTATACATAAACACAGTGCTTTAAATGATAAAGTCATTTCCTGTAGAGGTAGGAGTTAACAATTCTGATACCGCTCTACAAGCATAATGGAATGGAAGAATTAAGTAAAGGGATGGCAGATGCTGGGAACCAAGTTTCTCACTGTTGGAGTGGAAATTTAAAGACAAGCAAGGGAGGAGGCTAGAAAGATCCATGTGCTAATGGATTAGAATTGAAGACAAGAGTATAAACTCATATATAGCTTAATATAGATAAGGATGGATTCGTAATAGAATTTATAGGTGTATGTGTGAGTTTATTAGTATACACACATCTATGTCCTTGCTCTGTCATCTGAAAGGGCAGAGAAACATCATTAGAGTAGTAACAAGCGCACCTAGGACCCAAATACCCAAATCTTGGCTTCTCGTACCATTCTATGGTAAAAGGAACCAGGGCAACTTGGAGAAGTGGCTGGGATTCTATAGTGGGGATAAAGAATATACAAGATGAGCCTGAGGTACCAGGTAGGGCCGGAAAATAAAGAAGTGCTCAAAAATAGGTAAATAAACTACAATGAGAGTATATCAAAGGGACATGGGAGCCAACAGAAAGAACTTCCAGCGTCCAAAGCTGAAACAATCTGCACAACAAAATCTTAGGGTTGGACTAATTCAATAGTTAGTACTGGATTATTACCTCAAGTACAAAATAAATACTTATGAGTCCATAAATAAATGGTTGAATGAATTAATCAGGAAGAAGAAACAAATCTCTGGTGTAGAAGAATTCCCAATGATTTATGTAAACACGCCATCCTCAAGGGGATGGAGAATTAACTCCCCACTCTGTAAATGTGGGCTGTGCAAGTGCCTTCCACCCAAAGAGGACAGTATGAGAAGGGAAGAAAAGAGTGGCAGTGGAGAAACCTGACAAACAGCACCTCAGCCAGGTGATCAAGGTTCACGTGAAGAGCATTAAGTCATGTTGATAACATGTACCCTTGATATGATGGGATGGTAGCACTCTACCTCTATAGTCTTCCTCTCCAAAACCCGTCACCCTAGTCTAATCGTGAGAAAAACATCAAACAAACCCCAACTGAGGGACATTCTAGACAACTGGTCAGTACACCACAAAACGGTCAAGGTCATCAAAAACAAGGAAAGTCTAAGAAAATGTCATAACCAGGAGGAACCTCAGGATATGTACGTAGTATCATGGCTGAAAGTGTGGAACAGAAAAAGGAAATTAGGAAAAACTAAGGAAATCTGAATATGGACTTTAACTGATGATAATGTATCAACATTGGACCATTAATTGTGACAAATGTACCATACCAAAAAAAAAGATGTCAGTAAGGAGCAAATGGGTGCAGGGTGCATGGGAACTCTACTATCTCTGCAATATTTCTGTAAATCTAAAACTTTTCTAAAATAAAAAGTTTATGTAACAAAACAAGAATATTAAAATAATGACTTCAGAAAATAGAATTTTGTTGGATACCAAATGCTGAAAATAACAGGTACATAGTGATCTTTCCTATCTTGGCTATTATGAATAATGCCACAATAAACATAGGAATGCATATATCTTTTTAAATTAGTGTCTTAACTTCTTTGGGTAAATACCCAGGGGTGGAATTAGTGGATAATATGGTAGTTCTATTTTTAATTTTTTGAGGACCCTCCATATTGTCTTCCATAGTGGCTACACCAGTTTGCATTTCCACCAAAGTACCCAAGGGTTCTACAACCTAAGTGTCCACTGATAAATGAGTAAGGAAGATGTGGTATACATACATAAATACACAAGCATGGACATGCACACATGCATGCACGCACACACACACACACACACACACACACTGGAATATTACAGAGCCAAAAAAGGGGTGAAATCTTGCCATTTAGGACAACATGGATGGCCTTAGAGGGTATTATGCTAAGTGAAATCCGTGAGGCGGAGAAAGATAAATACATATGATTTCACTCATACGTGGAATCTAAAATGGTCAAATGAATAAATAAACAAAAAGCAGAATGAGACCTACAAATAAAGGGAACAAACCGATGGGGAGTGTAGGGTGGGAGTGTGGAAGGCAAAATGGGCGAATGGGAGTGGGAGATATAGGCTACTAGTTACGGAATGAGTAAGTCATGGGTATAAGGCACAGCAAAAGGAATATTCTCAGTGATATTTTAATAGCACACTGGTGGTGAGCTGAGCATCATGTATAAACTTGGGGAATCACTATGTTGTACACCTGAAAAAAATGTAATATTGTGTGTCAACTCTACTCAAAATGTTTTTTTTTTTTTTTAAGGTGCATAATGATCAAAACCTGAAGAATGACCAAAAATTAATGCACCCAAGGAAGTGAGGAGAGGCCCTTCCACAAGTGATGTATGAGGACTTCCCCAAACCAATCCCAGAGGGACAAACAGGGCAAAGGCCTTCACAAGCCCTGATACACATTTGTGCCTCAGAAAAATATGAAGTCACCATACTACGGGTTTCTTGGTAAAGCAATATTATTTACTCCGTTCTGGAAGTTCCAGCCAAAGGAGTAAGAAACAAATAAAGAAGTTTAACATACACATACTGAATAGAATGAAGTACTTTATTAAAATCCTAAGCTCAGGAGTTAGATTCAAATTCTGCCTCTGCCATTTGCTATATGCATGACCTTGAGCGATTTCAATGAACAAAGGTCCATTCTCTTACTTTTAAAATAGAGAGAATAGCCAACACAGGAGAGGAGATCTTCTTCTATAGAAGAGATCCAAAATGATAAAATGAGAAACTATGAGAATCGAGACTTCCTATTTGAAAGAAATAATCATTTTAACAAAAATAGAAAACAGATTTCATTCACAAAAAGCAGTCACAAACATCAACTTTCCAGCTACAGATGTAATGAGAAATATAGGAGCCTCTATTAAAGGAAAACTGCAGACCTTTCCCAAGGAAATTTGGATCAAGAGATGTGCCATGTTTCCAGATGGAACAACTTAACTGTAAAGTTATCAGTTCATCTCAAATTACTTTGAAATGCAATCTAAATCTCATCTCCAAGTTTTCAAAATGATTTCTAATATTATCTGGGAGAATAGGCAAGAAGAGCCATAACATTTTTTGAAAAAAAGAGTAATTTGTTACATGAAAAGATGAATGACAGAGTAAAAATCATTACAAAAACTAGCTATTTAGAAAAGAAAACAAACAAACAAAAAAGAACCCATAGTTCGATTGCTCAGCATACACCTCTGAATAAGCTTTAGATGGATTAAAACAGTATTTTTTCAACTCCCGGTCACAATCCATGAGTGGGTTATGAACACAGCTTTCTAAGATATGAAGTGTAATGGCAGAGAAGAGGAAACAGTGCCCATTATGCAGAGTAAGAGTGAGCACTGCCCGTTGAAAGCTTCAACCACACTGGCTCACGGTACCAACTATTTCTTCCTGTCCCAATGCCACTGGCCTAATGCATCAAACATGAAAAATTCAAGCCATGAAAGAACAAAATGAAAACATAGGTGAACTTTCTATCTGGCCTCCGAGTTGGGGAGAGATTTCTAAACATACATCAAAGACAGAAACTCCAAAAGAAAAAGCATGATAGACCTGACTGGGTGAAAACATCAAAACCTGAGTCTATCACAAAACACCATTAAAGGTAAATGACAAATCGCGGAAAAATGTGAAATATATAGGATGTATTCATATCCTTAATATGTAAAACAATCATCTTGCAAATTACTAAGAAAAAGACTCACACCCTAAAAAGGAAAGCATAGGGTACAGCAGGCAATCCGTAAAGAAGAATTACAAATGGCCTCTATTTTTTTCATATATATAAAAAAATAAGAGTTAAATCTGCACTGTCGTCGAAGAAGTAAAAAAAATACCAAACTCTGACAGAGTCAGGTAATTGCCTCCCAAGATCCATTCTTCTGCTTTTCTTTGGTAACAAGAACTTTGATTTTTAGAGGGCTTGTTGCTTTTGAGCTGAGAAGTCTACATTCCTCAGCATCTAGGTAGGGTCACATGACTAGACTCAGCTCAAATGCAGACTGAGTCGGCCACAGAGATGGAAGCAGGATTACATCCGGATTCGTAGAGGTCTGCTAGAAGTAAAGTAGTGTGTTCTTTGTTCTTCCCTTTTTCCTGTTGACTGGATTACAGACAAAATGGCTGGAGCTCTAGCAGACATGCTGGCCCACGAGGTTACATGCTAACGTAGCCATGGCAACAAGATAAAAGGGTCCTTGATGATTTAGATGCCCCACACCAGCCCTGGACATCCTACTACTTGATTTACTTTGTAGGAAAATGAAATAAACCCTCTCTTGCTTAAACCACTGTTATTTGACCACTGGAGTGTTGGTTATGTACTGCTAAATTCTAACTAAAGAAAGTACCTTTTTTCTTTATCCATGCAATGAAAAAATTACTTTAAAATTCATAGTCTCTAAAGTTGGTAAGTACCCTCTGAATAGGTATTCTCATACACTGCTTATGGTGTATGTTTTCTGGGAGAAATGTTGCTAGTATCCAACCAAAGAGTTACAAACTGCATATCCTTGTACCCAGAAATTCTACTGCCTGGAATGTATCCTATGAAAAAAATTAAGATACATGAAAAATTAATACATAATAATGTTCACAAAAGCAGTGTTTGTAATAATGAAAAATCAGAGAGATGCTAAATGTTAATAAGAGAGGACTAGTTATAAAAAATACAGTACATTTATAGAATCAGATACCACATGGTCATTAAAAATCAGGTTTTAAAAGAATAATTGATGATATGGGGATACTATTAAGTATTAAGCTAATAATGAATATTTTAAAGTGGTATGTGATTATACTCCATTTGGGAGACTATGGGTAATTTTATTCTTTGTATTTTTCAGAATTTCTCAAACACAAACATGTGCAACTCCTCTAAATTTTTTAATGTTACTAAAAAATCTGCATGTGTCTACTGCCTTTGAGCACACAGCTATCTGCTCCGTTTGGGGGGTTCCTTCTGCTCACCTCCACGGACAGTGTGTTCTGGTCCAACATGCCTCACTAGTCTGCACCTTAGAATATGCTTTCTGCTCCCCTATGAGTAGTCTTTGCAAGGGATAAGGAACACCTGACATGTGACCATAGTTCACTTACAGGTCAGAGGTTCCCACTCCAAACCAATCCAATCCCTTGCACCCAGTCCTGGGATCTACATGCTTTTGAGACACTCACAGTATGTCGTTGTACTCTGAGTGATGCTCCTGAGGCCATTTCAGGTCTCCCCGTCCCCAGATACCAAGATGGCATTGTCCTCGACTCCCTGGGAGCTCCTGGCCTCACACCAATATTGCCCGTCTTAAAGCAAATGATCTTTAAAAGGAATGTGTTCTATGTTGATTAGAAACTGTGTTTAGCTGCAAGTAACAGAAAGCTTGATTAACAGTGGCGTAAGTTCATGGAGCTTTACTCTCTGACATAAGAAGTTGGCAGATAGTAGTGCTGATGTCGGTTCAGCAGGGACCCACATTCTTCCCGTGTTTCTGCTCAGTCATCCTCAATAGGTAGACTTTAATTCACAAGCTTTTCGCCTTGCGGTCACAAAATGGTTGCTCGAGCTTCACACACACCTCTGCAGGGAGGAGGGGCAGCACTAGTTGTGCATGAAAGCCAAAGCTCTCTCAGAAACCTCCAGAAGACTTTGTCTGTGTTGCACTGGGTAGCACTGAGTCAAAGGGCCACACCCTTAGCTGAAGAGAGACTGGAAAATTAGGACATAGCTGGACACACGTGTCCTCAAACAAAACCAGAACTGAATCGGTACGGGAATGACAGCTGAAGTATCTGCTACATGTTGGCAAGACTGATTCTAGAACCCCAAGGTCTTTGGGAAGGCAGTGTGTTACCGAACTGCACAAAGAACAGATCAAGTTATTCACATACATGGGGGGTATGTGTGTGTGTGAATGCGTGTGTGTGCATTACCTAATGGAAGATGGAAAACTGATATCCACGGAGCACCTATTAGAACCAGCTGCTTTTGTAATTATCTCCAAGAATTCACTTGACTCTCCTAATAACCTCCCCAAATAGCCCTTATTCTCTGCTTTTGCAGATAAGGAAATGGAGATTCAGAGAAATTAAGTAGCTTGCCCAAATGCACACAGCTATTAAGTCCTGGGTCCGTGCTTCAAACCTACAACTGCCTGACTCCACAGCCCACACTTTCTGTAGCACACAACAGTTATGCAACTTGCCTTTCAGCAAATTTTATCATATGTACCTGATTGGCAAATAATGCAGCAGAGTAGTTTGCATCCAAACTTGGAGATACATAGTTCAAGACTCATGGGAGATCTGATGGAGAGCAACCTTCTATGGAAAACGGAAGACAGTAGGTATGCTAGTGACCCTGACTGTGACCACTCCCTTACCTGCTGCCCATGGACAAAGAGGCAACAAACCAGGACTCCAAAGGGCCAAGTATTCAGCTAGGGTTATCACAGAAAAAGACTAGGGAAAACAACCCAGAGATTTTAGATGCCAACCTCAATCAGAAGTGTCAGAGTAAACCAAGAAGGAGGTCTGTCTCTACCACACGTAGAATGAACAGGAACTCATAACAGACAGGCAGTAGAAAGGGACCCGGTGTAACCTGGATATTTATTTATTTAAATACTGCTCTAACTAAAAGTGTAATAGATAGGTTATAGACTTATATTTACACTTAGTTGTGTTCATTCATTGAACAGACCCTGTGCTGGGGATATAATGATAAAAAATTAGTCGGGCGCCTGGGTGGCTCAGTTGGTTAAGCGACTGCCTTCAGCTCAGGTCATGATCCTGGAGTCCCGGGATCGAGTCCCGCATCGGGCTCCCTGCTTGGCAGGGAGTCTGCTTCTCCCTCTGACCCTCCTCCCTCTCATGCTCTCTGTCTCTCATTCTCTCGGTCTCAAATAAATAAATAAAATCTTTAAAAAAAAAAATTAGTCATAATCCCCACTTTCAAGGAGGTCACAATTTAGTGCATACACACGTCAGTAATATCAAAGATTCCAAAATGTAACAGTATGCCCATAGTTTTAAGTTAATTTCCTTGTCTTCACTGTGTGAGATGAAGTCTAGCTCTTCTGACCCCCGAGACTATGGTAGCAGTAGGTCAAAAGTCTAACAAAATACTCAGAAGGGAATAAAAAGCCTTTGGAGTACCAGACTTACAAACCCAAATCCATAAAGAGATAGAAACATCCTAGCTCTAGACAACTATCACCTTGGGACGTAAGTGAACTCCACATGAAGACACATAAACAACATGTTATTGATGTATCTGATGTTAAGGGTTCTTATCATCCCACTTAGGAGAGAGACAGCAAAGGACCTGGGCACAGAATAGGCATTTAATAAATGGTGGATGGGTCATTGGTGGATGGATGGACAGCTGAGTGGACACACAGGTGGCTGGACAGATGGATGGAAAGACAGATGAACAGATGGATGGATGACGGATGAAAACATGTGATCACTACCTCCAAACTCAATCACTGCCCTCAATTTTAGAAAACAAAACAAAACAGAGTAGCTATCGGAGTGGAACCTTAAGCTTTAGATTTTATTTTTTAAAAAATCTTTAGAGATTTATTTATTTATTTGGGAGAGACAGAGAACAAGCATGAGCAGGGGGAGGGGCAGAGGGAGAGGAAGACAAGCAGACTCCCGCTGAGCAGGGAGGCTGACCTGGGGCTCGATCCCAGGACCCTGAGATCATGACCTGAGCCAAAAGCAAGAGTCAGACCCTTAACTGCTTGAGCCACCCAGGCACACCTAAATTTTAATTTTAAATAGGCCTGAGAGGACTCCAGAAGCAAGGTATGTGAAGTCACAGATCAGTGTTATTTCAGTTCACTACTTCTTTCCCAAACAGGCACTTCCTAGGAGATACAGAGATAATCAGTGTTTAATCCTGCTACTTCACAACATAGAGATCTGTATGATTCTTGTACTAGAAGCTCTCAATCCAAATGAGAACAAACTTTTGCTAGCTCCAGATAATACCTCCTTTGCCTAGAAATGTTCTCTGTGTGCTCATGAGAGCCTGAGTCAACTCTGAACAGAACGTTCTATTCCAAAGGACACTACGCTTCTGTCGTCAAGGCAAAAATACTTGCTTCCAGAGACACCTTGCACCCTTTGCCTAAGCCAGGGAGGCAGGACACAGGGAGAGAGAAGACCGCCCTGGGGCTGGTGTGGATGATGCCATCTGTCCCCATTCCAGAGGAGCCAGAAACACACACAGCAGTTAGGTTCCAGCCTGAGGCCAAGCCCCAGAATGACTGACCTAAGAAGGCCACCAACCGGCAGCTGGCGCTCACTGAGCCAGCCTCCTCAGGCTAGGGACCTAATTCACCTATGATACCCAACCTTTTCAAGTATGGGAAAGTGCTTTGAAAACTGCAATAGTCTATACACTGCATCAATTCATTCATTCCACAATGACTGAAGGCGGCCTAATCTATGCCTTGCACCAGCCGATGCTCTGTGCTGGGCGCAGTGCACCCCGCAGTGAACCATCTGTAGGGAAAGCTGGGGCAGAAGTGGAGAGGACACACTGCCAGGTGCAGAATCACAGACCCCACAGCAGCCACCCTTTAAGACCTGGGGGCGCAGGGGCAGGGGAGGAAGGCTTGGGAGAAGGGCAGATGCCAGGTCCTGGAGCCTGGGGACAGCCAACGGTAGGTATCTCCACCCTGAAGGAACTCGGGTCACAGGCTGGGATCCCAACACCAATCAGGCCAATAGAGCAGGGGGACCTAATGCTGTCCCCCCAAAACTGTCCTAGCACTCTGAACAATCCCTGGGGATTAGCTTGCCTTAGGACAGAGTCTCTTAAATCCTAAAATGTAAAGAGATGTGGGGACAGGAATCCAGATCTCTTCAGCCTCAGTCATGCCTCTCAGGGGAACAGTTCCATAGGATTAACAGCCTCATAAAAAGAAGGGCTTTTTTTTTTTTTTTTTTTTAACTTGGCTTAAAGTAATTTTTTGCAAGTCATTTTTGGGGAATATTTCTTGTCCCTGTGCATTGGTACATGATCAGAATTCTGATCAAATCCCCTGTCTGCACTAATTCTCTGGTCTTAGACACCCAACTTCTAAATCTGGTTTCACAACATCAGTATCCCCTGCCTAGGTGATTTCTGACATGGGGCTATGCTCACATCCCTTGCTGGGGTGGGACCCTTAAGACTCACTCAATTGCTAGCCTTGCCCCACCTCCACATGTGACCTGCTGGAAAAAGCCCTTTAAGAGACTCAAGCATAGGGGCACCTGGGTGGCTCAGTCATTGAGCGTCTGCCTTCGGCTCAGGTCATGGTCCCAGGGTCCTGGGATCGAGCCCCGCATTGGGCTCCCTGCTCAGCGGGGAGCCTGTTTCTCCCTCTCCCGCTCCCCCTGCTTGTGTTCCCTTTCTAGCTGTCTTTGTGTGTCAAATAAATAAATAAAATCTTTAAAAAAAAAAAAAAAGAGAGACTCAAGCATAGACAGAGCATAGCCAGGCCACGGAGACCAAAATAAACTGGGGGCCTCGAGGCTGAGGTAGGAGGCAACAGGCCCATGTAACTGCCTTCCTGGGATACCAGGCAGATAGGGAAGAGGAGGGCTGTGCTGGTTTTTTATGCTGATCCGTCTACACAACAGAAGTTAGTCAGCATGAAAGATGTGCCCCCAGCACCACCTGCTACTGCATCCCTGGGAAATCTGAAAGCCAGAATTCTCTTTTCTACGACCCCCTGGTCATCCTCATCACCTCTTCCGCCCCAGGATCACGGCGCCTGCGCTTCCCAGAACTTCACCTCCGTGGTTCTGAAGTTCTCTCTCCCTGGAGCACATGGAGTTCTTGAAATAATGAGATCCCCCAGTAGAACCCCTGTGTGTAAGTAGGTCTGCCTTCTCTCTGGCAGCAAAGCTCCTTCTTGTCAAGGAGGGGTCCTTGGGTCTACTGTTCTGGGGTTCAGAAAGGAACACACGCTTTTACCTGCCATGACACCATCATGATTTCCATCTGTCTCTTCCCTCCGTCTCTTCAGACTGAAGAGATCTGCCTGGCTGTTCTGCTTTTGTTTTGTTTTGGCTGCACTCCCAACCAATGTGAATGTCTAGTACCATATATGCAGCCGACTGCTGATTCTGTGCTTTATCTGCCGTCCTTACATATCCCTCGAGTTAAATCATCAAGGCGACATTCCTACTTCCTTCATGTCTAATCACCACTTGTAGTTTTTAAACAGAGAATCAGCATCATCACCAGTGAGGTAATAATGATAATGACGTAACAGCTGTAGGTTCTGAACTCTATGTTTACAGTTGAAACTGAGCTCACCCCTTCTCACCACACCTGTGGTGCCCCACCTTCCCCGGCTGCCCGCGGGGTGGCAGCCCCTTGCTTTCTTCTGATTATAATCTCAATTTATTTTTTATTGTAATGCTGTCTTTTCTTTTTGATAGATAGCAGGGCAATGGAAGAAAAGTCGACTTCAGGACAGATTACAAATGAATTTTTATCTTTAAAGAGCTGGGTCAGAAATGTGGGGCTATCCAGAAGAGCCCAGGATGGGGGTGGTGAGCGACGAGCCCATGCCAGTCCTGTGATGAACTGCAGAGAGCCAAGCGTGCTTCCAGAGAGGAAGAGAAGAAAATGAGTGGGGACGTAAACTCTCTCACCTGGCACAAAGCCTGTCAGCGCTGGGCTCGCAGGGAAGGTGGGCAGGCTCCGAGAGCAGAAAGCATGCACCGCCCGGTGAGGGGTACTTGAGAACGTGTGGCTGTATGTCTGCAGGTTTTTCTCTTTCCACAGGAAAATGGATGTTTGATTTAGGTTAGGAACACAGTCTGATGTGAGTGTAGGAGAATGAGTTCCAGAAAAGCCTTCAAATCCCTGCTCTGTCATTTATTAGCCATGCGGCCTTGGGCGCGGTACCGCATGCTCTGGATCGCAAATGTTCCCACCAGCAAAAGAGAGGCCATTCTTTGGTCAGAGGAAAGAAATGTACACATCACGTGCTTAGCTGGTACACATGGTAAGCACCTTGTACAGATGATCTCTTATTGCCATTTTAAACACTGTAGACTATGGTACATCTATATAAAGGACAACTCTTAGAATGAGGTAGCATGTTCAACACTTGGCAAATACTCGTTGAGAATCCAGACAAAACGGCCTCACGTAACTTCCATTCTAGGTGGGCAAGACGAGACAGTGCAGAAAAGAGGTCAATGTGATAAAGTAGAAGGGGATGCATGGGACAGAGGAAAACAAGGAGGGAAGGGGGACAGCAACTGCTGGGGGGGCTCCCGAGAAGGTGACCTTTGTGTAGAGATTTGAAGAGGGGGCTGATGGAGCACGCTGTGTAGGTGTCTGGGAACACGGGGCAGGCAGAGAGGGCTGGTAGTGTAAACCCCGAAGCAGGAGCTCGGAAGGCTCCCCTGGGGGCACCCATGGAAGCCCATTTGCCCCGGGGGCCGAGCAAGCAAAGGGTGCAGCAGCGGGAGATGGGTACCCACACACAGCAGTACATCTGATCACACTGGGCCTTGCGGGTCACTGAACAGATGTCCGCTCTTCGTCTTAACCAAGATGGGAAGCCACTGGAGTATCTTGAACAGGGGATGACACCATTTGACCTACATTGTACAGAACTGGTTTAATGACTACGTTCAAAAGAGAATGGAGGGGCCCAGAGTCCAATTAGGAAGCTATTAGAATAAAAAAGGACGATGTCTTGGACCACTAGGGGAGTGGCAGGGGAGGTGGTAAGAAGCGGATATATTTGGAAATCTCTTTGAAAGCAGTCAACGTGATTATGGTGTGTGAGACAAAGAGGATTTCCTTTTCACTTCAGCAAATCAAAATACAGAGGTGGCATTTATTAAGATAGTAAATACTGCAGGAGAAAGGAGCAGTTTGGGAGCAAAGATCAGGGGTTTGATTTTGGACATGAAGTCTGATATGACCACGGGCATCAAATGGAAATGCTGAGTGGTCATTACATGGTTAAGTCTGGAGCTCAAGAGAGCGGTGTGGGCAGGTTGGCTAGAGGGAAGGATGAAGGGGGATAGACACACCCCCTCAAATACACATCTGTGTACTTAGATGAAAACATATATATGACATATAAAAGTGGCAGGGTACAAAATATTACGTAGAATGTAATCCTGATTTAGGATGAGTAAAGTTTAACAAGTCCATGAGTATATGTATATTGAAAATAATGGGAAACACACACAACAAAAAGCTAACAGAACTGAAATCTGAGACACTTTTGCCAATCATTTAGATTTCAAAGAATATGTATTAATTTATAAATTTAAAGAAAAATCAGGGCAAGAGAGGAGTGCCCTTTAGGCAAACTTCCAAAGCCACTAATTTCTAGCACAGACCCTTCTCTGGACTCCAGTTACTACTGTGGCCACCCTCTGCCTCAGTTTACCCTTCTCTCCCTTTGTATCTTTAGCTCTCTCCCATTCGTTGCTGCCCTATAGGCTTCCGAATGACCAGGAGAACCTCTACTTTGGCAGAGCTGAACTCACAGAAGCGGAAGAACCTGAGTTTAAAACCAAAGTCAGCAGTTACTCCAAGAACCCTGACTAGTAAGTTTCTCTTCTTTGCGGTTGCCAATTTAAGTTTTTTTTCCCCCCCCTTAGGTCATGACATTTAGAATAGCAAGGCCCTAAAAATTAAACATTCCTTTACATGTTTAATTTCTGGCCGTCGTGAAGCACAGAAGTGAAGGAAGCTGGATGGATATGGGAAGGTGAAGACAAACCACTTTTAAATTGCAAGTTTGCAAGCCCAAGGCCTTCTCCCTATTACACAACAAGCATTAAAGAAAAATGTTCTTTCCTGGATACAAAGATAAACCTCCATTTTGCTAGAAGCTTCTGCAGCAGGATTCTTGTAGGCTTTTTCCACTGGACATTACAGCTAGGAAGAAGTCTTCAGACTGTCTCTTTGGCACCAGCCCCTTCTCCGTTAGACACTTTCCCCCAACTCCACTTGTGATAACTAATGGAATTAGACAACCGTCTGTCAACCCAGGACTTTTGCCCCCCAGAATCTAGCCCTCGGGTTGTAATCACCATCTGAGAAGAGAAAATCATTGCAGACTATTTTTCCCGTTTCAAATAGCTCAGAGGCCGGGAAGCTGTTATTCCCTCTTCAGCACGGCCCTGCTACATAGACCTGTCATCCCCTTTCCTCCCTGGTCTGAGCCAATCTCCACCCCCACCCCCCCCCCCCCCCCCCCCCCCCCCGCCACCCCTACCTCCCAGCCCCTGCCAGGCTGGGAACAGATGACAGCATCACAGCCTTCTCCAGCATTCCAGGTCGCCTGCTGACCCATAGCCCCCTTCTCCAAAAGCTAATCTGTGCCAACAGAAGCAAAGAAGGAGCTGTGCTCAGAGAGAGTGATGTTCTCTCTACTTCTTCCTCAAAAGACAGAGGAGGAGGGAAGCGGAGAGATTCTGCAGAATGCCTTCAAAATACTGCTGCTTGTGGAGACCACCATGACATTCTCTGCTTGACGGCTGACACTCCAAGATTTGGACAAGTGAGGTCCCCCCACCCCCCAGCTGTACAAAGGCACTAGCCTGGGACTCCGGAGGCATGGGCTATGAGAGCTCCATCCCCACCCACTGTCTGACCTCAGGGAAGGTTCTCTCTCTCATTGAGCCGTCGGGCTCCTCTGCTGGCAAATGGGACCAGCACAAAGATCCCCGGTGGTCCAACTCTTTTCCTACAGAGGCAATGTAACGTGGTAAAGCATAAAAACAGAATCATTCTGGGCGGGGTCTGAGGCCCCATCCCTTGGTCCTCACGGGAAACCGGAGGCATCTTCAGGAACACGAGGGTTCCCTCAACATGGTATGGAAAAAGAGAAGTGACATCTTTTCCTGATGTTATATCCTACAGCTGCAAAATTCTCACCTCAGCAACGAGGGAGCCTCAAACCCCTCCTTTGGACGGAATAAGGCTGCCAAGCCCAGGTCAGGGGTGGAGAGGGTTGTTTGAGAGAAGGGAGGACAGGCAGGAGGGGGCCAGGCTCAGGCTAGAAAGAGGGGAAATGTTGGCTGGTTTAAAAATGTATTCTGATGACTCTAATGGGAAGAAAACTCTATTTTCCTCTTAGATTTTCAACCACTGTGAAGAAATCAAGGAACAAGTGCCTCATATCCTTCATTGAGGATTGAAGAAAAAGCAGCAGAAGTAACCCCCCCAAGCTAAAGCATTCATGTCAGATACAAGAACTGACTTCCTAACTGGGCTGGCTATTGGGGACTGGAAAATACTAAGAGAAATTTGAGGCCAATCTTTTCTGGAAAACTCTTAAAAAAGCACAGAAATCCAGGCTTAAGATGAGATTTCAGTCATATATATATATATATATATATGAAACAATCACTTTTCTGTACTCTAGGGGCCGGCCTGACAGAGATGAGAGATTTAAAAGGTCATGACATCACTGAGAGGTGTGAGAGGAAATATTCCTAGGTATTCAAGGATGACCCCACCCTCTACGATGTCTTCAGGGACCACATCAAAGGAGAGATGCCAATAAAAAAAAAATCAAGAGAACAAATAATCAACCACTTGGCTTTGACTTCCTAGAAATGCTCTTAAAACTTAAAGCTGAGACAAGAGAGTTCTGATTTGCAAGAACTAGAGATGTTGTAATTCAAAGACCAAAGGCTAGAAGAAGTAGAACGCTCTGAGATTTGTAAGACAAGGTGCTAGACCCTGCCCTCACATACCTTCGACACTCACATCCAGCACTGATCCAAGTTGAGGCTACAAGAAGTACCATTTTGGGAAGGAGAAGAACAGGTGGAGGTAGGTGAGCCCCTAAGAAAGCTTCTGCTCACCACTGTTCTCCCTGTTCTCCAACCCAACTCTGGGTCCCAGACAGGGATAAGGCGCTTGTGAAACCACAGACAGGTGAACAGCCCCAGTGATAAAGAAGACCTGTGCTCTCCTACCAAGTGGAAATTCAATTCGGGGCAAGCTTTATGGAAATACCCTCTGCATAAAATAGAAATGGCTGCCAAGTAGATCCAAGGACAGAGTGCTGGAGAGAGCAACCTCACCAGTCTTTCTTGATACTAAAAGATTATCGAAGTATATCCCAAGTTTTCTGTGGCCCTGATCTCCCCCTTGCACCCTCTCCTTCCCCTTCGCCATCCCCCCTCCCCACACTTGTGAGAGCCTCATGGAAAGAACTGTCAAATCAAAGGAAAAGGTCAGCCTTCCCTCCACTGTGTCCAGGTAAAATGTTACTAAGTTCAATGTTCCATTTCATATAATGACCCCGGGGACTTATCACTGCCTTCACTGCCCATAGTATATTCTTATCCCCCAGGGTGAACATTGATCAAATCTGTATTAAATAGTTAAGCATTACACCCTGATAGGGGAGTATAGTCTCCTCCATGAGGATGTTGTTGCATATGTAGTAAGTTAACTACAGCCACCCGGTCTTATCAGCACGTAGTTTCTGCTTCCCCCTCACGCCTGTATAAAAACTCCGCAGTAAGTCACAGCCCAGAAAGTGGGTCTTAAACCAAGGAGGACAGTCTCAGAGCCTCAGGCAAAGAACTGTACCCAGTCTGATCGATACCTCAAGTAACAGACTCATCATTGCAAGCTTCCAAGGTGGTATTTCTTAGACAAGTGCCAGATGATGTGAGACACAGTGTGGAGTTCCAGAGCTCCTTCCCATGCAGAGGCAGAGGACTTCATAAAAGCAAACCACTGACCCACGAGCCAGTGGAACAAAAAATAATTACAAACGACTAAAAGAACTGATGAAGGAAATATAATTTGGATTACTTGTTTTGGAATACTGCTGATATTACTTTTTTATTGTTGTCATTTCTGATGGGTATATGAGCCCCTTTGCATTCCTCCTGATTTATCTCTTACTATTAACCTAGTAGTTGACGCTTTTTCAAATATTTTCAAATGAAACACTTTTAAATGGCATTCTTATTCTCACTGACCTTTCAGGATTCTCGAACAATACTCTTTTCTAAGTCTCTTTGTTGTTTAATGGCAATGCAGTAACTTGCGAAGGTTCAGTAAGAATCTGTTCTAGTTTTTACCAGAACATAATTAAACAAATGCATGGTACAGGCAAGGCCATACCTGGAGTGTCATATTTGAGAGTGAATTTCATTTAATCAGGTGTGACAAGTCTACCATTAGGAAATAAGCATTGGGGTGCCTGGCAGGCTCAGTCAGGAGAGCATACTACTCTTTATCGCCGAGTCAGGGGTTCAAGCGCCATGTTGGGCATAGAGTTTATTTAAAAAGAAGAAGAAGAAGAAAGAAGAAGAAGAAGAAGAAGAAGAAAGAAGAAGAA